>NW_007022818.1:127061-184182 GCF_000164805.1 Carlito syrichta
CTTATCCATATGAACTATATAACTCTAAGTAAATATTAGTCATAATCTGTCATCTTGATTTTCTTCCAACTCAACTTGCAAGCAAGACATAATTAATTTGTAAAGATCTATGGAACTTTAGTATAATAATCTTAATGTGTGATTAAGGAAGTTGTAATGCGAGATATTCTTTACACATAATATATTCATCCAACAAGCATTTATCAGACTGTTTAGTATATAATATACCATAGACTGACTTACATTGGAGAGCAAGATATCTAGGATACAAAATCTCTGTTCACAAGGAAGACTCGATTGATGTGGAAAGACAAGAGGAAAAAGAGCAGTTAAAAGCTAAGTGTATGATAATGAATTCACAATATAATTCCCAAGAGTTGAGGTGTCAGAAGCTTATCAACATGGTGTGAGGCTTGGTTAAGCAAGACTCTTCTTCGGGAGGCTCAAAGTAGAGTCTGTAAGTCAAAAAGTACTTGAAACTGATCTGGAAAGATTAAAATTGCAAAGAGAAAACTACTGGAGCAAAATCAGAGATTGGGATAAATAGAATCTACAAAGAAAGGAGAGAGATACAAATAACTGGAAGCTAGATCTGGCTAAAATGCTATCCTAATAAGAAAGAGAGAAATTTGGTTATGTGTTAGTGAACAGTGGGTAGAAGGGACTTAAAAACTGGCCAAAATATTTAGATTTAGTTTGAAGAATAACAGGGAATAAAATGCAGATTGTTGTGCATAGAGACGATCTCGTTAGATACAATTAATTTAAAAAGATTACCTTGTATCCAAGTATAGAATTGACTAGAGGTGAAGAGAAACTAGTAGTCGGGAGACAGAATTGTTGGGAAAAAAAAGGATGAGATACATAAGTGCAAAGACATTCAAGACAGTATTCAGGGTAAAATCTGAATTCCTTAGTACCTAAAGTTCCTAAAGTCTACTCATCAACCTCTCTCAGCACCTCAAACTCTGTGACTTCTCTTCCCTGTGTGTTGACTCTGATGTCCACGGTGTGAAACACTTTTCAACATTGCTCCCTTGTATAAGTCCTACAAGACCACTTGAAGACTCCATTTAAATCTTCTCTCCTTTGGAAACACCTCCCTGTCTCCCCAGCTGGATCACTCCTAGTGTGTTTCCACAGTGTGCTGTGCACACCATTATAACAAGAACAGTAACTGTAGTCAGACACTGTCAAGAGCTTTATGTGTATTATAACACATTTCATTTTGTAATAATACTGTGAGGGTTATACTTTCATTAGCTCTGTTTTACGTATAAGAAAACTGAAAGAGCAAAGTGTAAGTAACTTGCCCAAGACCACACGGCTGGCAAGTTGGAAGAGCTAGGATTTCAAGTCAGGCAGCCTTACTGCAGAGTCGAAGTGTTTCACCACATCTACTGCCTTTATCACACAGCAATGATATATCACACTACAGTAATAGGAAATCATATAAAATATAATTTGAAATAATGCAATGTGAAACCAGCTCTCTCTCTCACTAGCCAGTGAATGCTTTGAGGCTAGGGACACTGTTTTCTTTTTTCTACTCTATTCCAACCCCCAGCACCAAACAAACTACACAGCAGGCATTCAGTACACTTCTGATGAATGGTATTCTGGGTCAAGAATAATTGAACACACAGGATACCGAAGTTAGAGTTCCTTTAAAATGTCTTCGTTTCTGTTTATGTGTTGATCTCTTCATTTTAATTAGTTAACGAAGCACTCGAAGTATGGGTAAAAAGTGTTCTTTGGGCAGCAGAAGATGGCCTGTATTGTTTGTTCCCGGATGGAGTATCTATTTTCGTCCTGCCTTTGTTTTCTTCTCCCTCGCCCAGTCCCTTCCCAATCAAGGCTGGTCTCGGTTTCTGTCTCCATCCAAGTCCTGCAATGACCGTTTGGTGCTTTAGTTGTGCTGTCTCACCCCATATAGTCGCAAAGCATATGTCCCACACTACAATCCTTTCTGATCACCAAATTCAAATAATATAAATTGATCCACCTGTGTCACCTGATGGAAAGAATAATGTCATTTATAAAGGCTGTGGGACTTTTATTACATTTACTGATGCAAGCATTGAAAACAGATTTCTCTCTACTCTTTTTTTTTAACTCTAAATTCTCCAGTGTTCTAGTAATATTATATTAAGATAAAGGTCACTGTATAGTAGGTTCTCTCATCTTTCTTTTATGTGTACCCAGCCAATATGACACTGGAATCTACTTTTTTTGGAAGTAAAGGATATAAATAATAAATTAAAATAGCATTTCCTCAAAAAAAAAAATGTTGATTGGAAATGTAGGCTCTGTCAGCTTTGGCTCTGTGCTTAGCTATCTTATGCTGAGTTTCCCAAAGGCAGAAATAATTTCTTATTTTGCTCAGTATTTTTATAACTCTGATTCTGCTTGATTTAGCCTTTTTGGATATTTCTTTATAGTTTTAAACTTGTTCTGATTTAGTTTAACACTGAAGGTTATACTACATGCAGCTGAAAAAAAAGATCTTTTTTTAATCTTTTGCCTAGCCTTTTTTATTTAAAAGAGATTTTCTGCAGTCAATTCCCAGAGTCCCTAATTCAGGATTTGAATTTGCCCAAGAACTGCCCTTCCCTGCTGGCATTGACCTTTGTGCTTTTCCTACTACAGATCAAAATACAGTTGATCAGGGCTTTGACTTTTATATCTGAAAGCTCAAAATGAATATTTTCTTATGTTCATTCTGTGTGTATGTAGTTGCTTTAAAAAAAAGAATATGTTTTCATGCTGAGCAAGGTGCCTAGTATTTGCCCTGAATTTTATATTTAAATTTTAAATCTTGAGGAAACAAACAGGACAAAAAAAATTAAACACTTGTAGTATTCTGCCAAATCATCACACTCATAAAAACTGTTGAAAATGTTTAAAACTGACTTGCTCTTAATGGGCAAATTTACAGGGAGACAAGTTTTTCAACTCTCTCATTGATCTGTTCTCTCATCGTTAGTATCCAATGCTGTAAAATCAAATATATAAAAATATTTGAGTAGAAAGTATTACTGAATTTAGGTTTAGGAGATTTGTTTGATGTCTGTGTGTGTGTTGTGTTTTTTTTTTAATATGAAGAAAAAAATGGAAGGCAATATGTTCTAAGAGCTGAGGCCAAGTTATGAAAGAATAGGAAATAATGCAAGCTGCAGAAAAATCTCAGTTGAGGGGATTAATAGATAGGTAACACCTTCCAAAATAATTCACTGCCCTCAATGCATCCACCCCTTTACCATTGCACCAGTTGCCATGAAAAGCATAGGAGCTAAGTTAGATGTTTATATAAGGCAAAGGAGAACAGAAAGCTTCTTTCCAGAGTTGTGAAGATTGTGTTTATTTTAATAACAAAACAATAGTGACTTTTGAGAACATGCGTAGTGTTTTATCCAAAAGAGAACTTTATCAAAAAGAGGGATGGCAAGTTCTCAACAAATGGGTATTAGAGTCATCAGGGGCATTTGGAAGATAGTATCCAAAGAAAGTTCTAGAAAACATTGTAATTTCATACAAGGATCACTGGGAATCTTTGTCGAGAGGTTGAAAAGATTAATTCCATAATTGCTGGCTCCGAAAAACACACTTTCTCTTTGCAGAGCATGTTGTGACTTTTAACATTAAAATGGCCCTTGAGTGAGTTAAGGAATGGCTTTTTCTTTTAAGTTTGCTACAAAATAACAGTGATTGAGTCATTACTGCTGCTTATCCGAGGTTCAACTCAGAATGCAGAAAAATGGGTTCAAAGTATATATTCCCAATGGGGGATTTTCATCTTTGAAAATGACTGGGGAACCTCTACTTAATTTTTACATTCTGACCAATTTCAGATATTAGAAGTCAGTTTTATTGAAACCTAAACTTATAGTGCTAATTGTACACTTCTTATTATTAAATTGTACTCATTTGACATTATATCTAACTTCACAAAAGTTTACACTAATGCTTGGAAAAAGATCAAAATTCAAAAGTTATTTATTTTTCAAAAAACTTCATTGATAGCCAGGCTCAGTGGCTCAGCCTGTAATCACGTGCTTTGGGAGGCTGAGGTGAGTGAATTGCCTGAGCCCGCGGGTTCGAGACCCGCCTGGGCAACTTGGCGAGACCTCATCTCTACAATAAATCAAAAAAATTAGCCAGGTGTGGTAGCACGTGCCTGTAGTTCCAGCTACTTGGAAGGCTGAGGTGGAAGGATCACCGGAGCCCAGCAGGTTGAGGCTGTGGAGGCCGGAAGCGGCCACTGCACTCCAGTCTGGGCGACAGAGTGAGACTAACTCAAAAAAAAAACAAAAACAAAAAAAACTTCATTGATAATCGAAAGTGATCCTTTTCACATTTAATACTTTCTAAAATGAAGGGGTCGAATTATAATTTAATGGCTCCCAAGTTAGTACCCAAACCTGTGAAATAGCCTGTTTGCAGTCAGAATTAGTCTCTGGCTTTAAACTTTAAGAGAATTGATGGTCAGCTAGCCCTTTTATTAGTTATACGTAGAAGTAGTTTTTCATACTCACTCGCTGATATTTATTGCTCTCCCTCATAGTGGAAGATGCTGCTGTTAATGGTGATAAGTATGACTACAGAGATTTGTGACTGGGCTTCTGTGCCCTGTGCACATGGGGAGATCAGTGTTTGATTCGCAGCCATGTCTGAGATTTGCAGAGCTCGTCACTGTCAGTGACTACCTCAGACTTCAGGTCAGCTGTCAGCAGTTTTGCAGACGTTGCTGCCCAGTCCTTACTGACTCACCAGTAGTGTGGGAAGATGGAAGTGAAAAGAGAATGACCTGGTAATCCCCCTTCCAAATTTTAACTCCAATATATAGGATTTTGGCTATGTTAAAATGTGTCTATTTTTAATTGCTACCCTCATCAAAATATAAAATTGGTCAATGGTATGGTATGAACAAGCATATTTTTTTCTGTTTCCTGTATCTTATCTTTCTTAGCTCAGGCCTAAATATTTTGTGCAAATTTTGCAGATCAATCTACAATCTAGAGTATCTAGATTTTAATTGCTCCATACGTATGCTGACTGTGTGTGTGTGTGTGTGTGTGTGTGTGTGTGTGTGTGTGTGTGTGTGTGTGTTTTAAACTGGAGGGAGTAAGAGTGTTCTAACTTTAAGATTAGGCAAACTCTTCAATGTGGATATCTTAGGTTACTCTCCCCAGGATCTGTTCAAGTGGCTGAGGGGAGAACAGGGCTATGCCCCAGAATATACACTCTCTTTCCACAACATCGAGATAAAGCTGAGCCTCATGTCTGCGCCTGCATATTCCTACAACTTCTCAGAGTACTATGGTCAATGACTAGGGAGACAAATAATGCAGGAAACTTATCTAGTGTAAAAGAAAAAAGTAAATAAAATATTTTTTAAAGATTTGGTAGACCCTTTGTTTCTAATTCTTTTAATCGGCATGACCGTGTTTTTGTTTTATTGTCCTACAGCTTGATTTATACATCAGGCATTGTATCATATGAAGAACAGCACGCACACACACACACACATAAAACTAGCAGTATATTTTTTAGCTGTGCTTTGCCAATCTTTCAAAAAAAGAGATTGAAACAAATAACTAAGAGGAGATTTGACGTGATCAATGGGTTTGCTTTCTCAAACAATAGGCATTATTAATTGGGGACTGGCTTATTTTAGAGTCTGTACTTTGGATGTTATCACCACTATTGATTAGCATCAGTAATTTCAGTCCAACACACTTCCATTGTTGATTTCCTTGCTTCTAGCCTGACGTATAGAAGATCACAATAAAGACATCTTTCCAAGGGTTTAATGACATCATGGAAAGAGTGAATAAAGAACAAAAAGTGACAAAAAAGATCATTCATCTCCTTAAAAGTTTTCAGATGACATTATTCTATGACTGTATAAAGTTGTCTAAAGTGTATAAAATTGCACTGAACACAACTCTTAACTTTCTCCCTGTTATGTCACATGACCGCAAACAAAACTTAATATATTTTTAATTTTCTATTGATAGAATTGATATAATAATGCCATCACATATGTCTTATGAAGAATAAAGAACATCAGGAATATGAAACTTATAGTATTGCATGTTAATTTATAACTCACAATTATAACTACTCAAAAGTTTTTTTTTAATTAAACCTTGTTTAGCTGAAATTTTAAATTTTTAAGTATTGACCTTTCACTATCATTTTTACCTCTTAGCTTGCAATTGTATTTTTAGTATGTGAGTTGATATAAATTCTTCTAATTATAAAAAGCAAGCATTGTGGTTTGTTTTATAGTATAGGTCTCTTCTATTTTTAAAAGCTGACCACAGAATTATAAATCTGGAATAGAATTTGATGTCATTTTGTCTAGCTCCCTTATTTTAGAGATGAGAAGACAAAGACTAACAGAAACTTAGTGATAACACCATAATGACATAGCTCATTATTTGCAAAAGCAATATTAATTCATCATTTTCCTCTGATCTTTTCTCTATATTTCAGTACCTTCAGATTTACAGGAAAATGCCAGCTAATTTACATCTTCTTTTCCAATAAATATGTTGGATACAATGATTTATCTCAGCCAATTGTCTATAGAAATGAGATATCAGGGCTTATCACCATGACAACCCAGAGTTACAAGTAGACAAGAACAATAAAATATTGGCACATCTAAAATCAGTCTTTGAAACAAATTGAGTACAATTTGTGAAACTAGCCTAAGTTTGCAAAGGCTTTAATTAACGGGGGTATGATTTTAAAAAACGGGGTCCTTTGTCTAAAAATGAAAAATTATGTAATTAAACCAAACAATATTGGCCAAAACAAAATAAAAATATATTACATTAAACACTACCTATCTATTTTCATTGAGACTACTTTATATCAAGAAGTCACAAAAGATCAAAATTAGCTGTGCTTGCCTATATATTTTGATGGTTTTAGGAAATGAGAACCTGTGTTTTGTTTCATTTTTTTCACTCAGCAAACTCCCACCTCTCACTAGTTGGCAAGAATGGAGTGTGAGAAATGGATGGGGTGTGCATAAGTCTCTAATTTCATGACATTACAACAAAGAAATATCTCTAAACTGGCTGAAGAACAATATCAGCAAAGGAAGAAATGGTGCAAAAAATTCAGCTTTCTTTACCTTTTCCTCATCAATTCTGATTTAAATTATTTAAATTTACATTACTTTAAAGTTTCCCGGACTTTTTTTAACAATTAGCTAGAGTCGGTAATCACTGCCATAATGTAGACTTTTCCAGGCTGTTTTCTAGGGAATACCAGTATCCTCTGAGATTCTTAGTAAGGATATCCTTTCTTTTTTTTTTTTTCTTTTTTATGGTCGACTAAGTTTGAGAAATGATGTTATTTTTTAACCTTTCTTGAAAATGTGAAGTACACATATTCAAGCACGTTTAAACGATTTGTTTGAAAGTCAGTATGTATAGTTCACAGCTAGGAGCTCAAAAGTGTGGGAAAAATTGGATTTTAAAGCAGGCTCTATCAATTACCAGCTAAATGACCTAGGCACATAATACTATACCCTTTTATGTCTCAGTGCACATATGTCTAAAATACAGATAATAGTAGGTACTACTTGGCATGCAATAAATGATTCATAAAAGCTACCTGACATTTTTACTACTATTACTACTAACCTGTATTTAATCCAGGATTTCACAAATTTATGAGACAGTAGCACACATTTTTTTCCTCAGAGCATTTATTAACATCTTAAAGTTCACAGGAGTTCAATGAAACACAGTTTAAGAAATATTTTTCTAATGATTCAAGATAGCCTATACCTTTATTGGACTTTTATGAGCAATTAATGATAAAAACTATTTGTCTCACCTTATCTTTTATTGTCTTGTTCTTTTAAAGTTCCCCAAATTGCATTTAATGTGATACTTTTTGGTCATTTATTAAACTGTTACATAAAACAATTTAGTTTGAAAATGACTTTTTCAAAATAATAATAATGCCAGTTACATATAACCAATAATCTAAGACAAGGGTCAGCACCCTACAGTCTATGAGCCAAATCCAGTCCACAATCTGTTTTGTAAATAAAGTTTTGTTGGAAAACAGCCACGCTCACTCATTTATGCATTGTCTATGGTTGCTTTTAGAGTGTTCCAGATACCCATATAATCCACAAAATCTAAAATATTTATTATCTGACCCTTTCTAGAAAAAGTTGGCTGATCCTATCCTGATCTGGAATCAAGTTATTCTTTCCTTTCTACTTCTTTCAAACTGTGTTATCCCCAAATCCTAGCCTGCATTCTTGGAAGTTACAAATTCTTTCGTGTATGGCTAGATATGAGTTCTATTTCACCTCTGGGTAGTCTCAGGGATCTCTTTCACACATGTAAATTTTAAAAGGCATATAACTTTGCCTATTTTGCATGTGTTATATTTACTTAAGGGGTTATGTTGTCTTATTTCTTTGCACACAGGACTCCAAAGCGTACAGCCTTGCTCTCTACATTGATATATAATAGTTTGATAACTTTGCACTTACTAAAAATTCTCAGATAAAATAGATAAGCAAAGATGATAAAATGTTATAGTTTTATATCCCCTGTGTTCACTCAGGATACTATCACAAGTCAAAAAGTTATATTAAATTTAATGTAATATGATAGATATATTTAGTACTATATTAGTCAGTGAAAATGTGCATAGTCTGCTTAAGTATTCAATCTATCATTACATCTTTTCAAAACAACTTATATGTACACAAGCCATAGTTTGATTCCATTAAGTAAATATCTCTGGCATGTGGAGACATATTGCGGGGTGTACCAAAGTACAGAAGACATAATCTGACCCTCCAAGTGCTCCTGGTCTATTAGAAGAAATAATATATCTACCACCTATGGCAGGTGGCTTGTGATGAATGCACTGGGAACTCAGATGAAGAAAGAAGTCATTCAGACTGAAAAAAGATATCCTAAGAGTGGGTGTTTCTATGCTTTTAATTTCTAAGCATTTTAAACAAAATTGGAAAGTTAGCAAAGGGAAAGGCAAAGCTTATTCAAAGAAAAGGGAGTCAAACCAAGTGACCAGAGCACAGGGCCTAGAATGTCAGAGAGAGAAGAATGAGAAGGGATCATGGTGTCAGTTCAGAGCATGGATGCCAGCTAAGGAACTGGGATCAAAGGCTAGACTAAGTGGAGAGCCACCAAAGAGCTTGGATCAGGCAAGGAACAAAACCACATTTGTGCCAGACAAAGACAAATAATAGTTAACAGTTTTATGAAACTGCACGTGCATCTCCTCTTTGAAAATTTTAATTTTATGATTTTTTAAATTCCCTTCTCATTGATGAGAAAACTGAGGTTCAGAGAAGTCTGTGCTTTCATCCTTGTCATATAAATGGAGATTTTCAAACCTGGTAAATCAAGGTAGGACTTCTGACTCTAACGTTACCACTGTCTCCATTCTACCTCATCAGCTTTGATGAGGTCACTATCACTGTCATGCAAGCAATGTGGTAAGGTTAGTTTATTTTTCATGTGCATGGGTAAATTGATTATGTTGTTGAATATGTTGACTACGATAAGTTTCAAATTTAGTCCCCTATCTTTTTCACAGGAATATAGTACATTGCTGACGTGAGGAAAATTATTTCCCTGTTCCACAATTTACAGGGCTGGATTGATTTCATTTGAAAAATTCCCATGGGCAAAAGAAATATGCATCCAAGGCACATTCCTATCCATTAAAAAACAAACAAATAAATTACATTCTAAATGCAGTAAAGATTGACTAGGATTATTTTTACAAATTAAAAAAAATTACATCAGTGAAATGAATATTTTAAAAAATACAGAGCTTGTGAATGATTTTCACAGTCCTAGAAATGCAAAAGCTTCTACCACAGTCATTGTAGCAACTTCCAGTGGTTACCAAATGAAGTAATTTTTCTTTTTAGTCAGAGAACACCACAGCTCTCTGAAACCCCACTTATTTTCCTTTATGTTGGCAGCATTATTGCTCTCTCCTAAATATGACAGGGAAAAAATTAAAATTGTTCAGTCTAACTTTAATTTTCTACCAATATTAAAAAAATAAAATCCTGCTAAAATAGCAAGACTTTTGACTGCTGAGACTTAGAAAGCATCATTAGAGAGAAAAAAGGACAATCACAGAGAATTTTCCTTTTGTTAATGAGATCCTAGGACATTCACATTGAAACTAGAAGATACAAAAACTCAGAGCTCAAGTTACCCTGTTAAAAATCTGTTTTCAGCAAGAATCTGATTAAAGATTAAAATTTCATCTCTGTAAGTAAAAGTCTAATTCACTATCTAAAAATGTTGCCCAATGTCATTCCTAATGAAAACACAATCTGAGTTCAAACACTGCCTCATTTTAAAGATGTAGCACACTGTTTTCAGAACTCTAAAAGTTATACAGTCATTCCTTGGTATCCACAGGTGATTGGTTCTAGGTCCCCTCCAACTGTGGATACCAAAATCTGAGAATGCTCAAGTCCCTTATATAAAATGACCCAGCATTTGCAAATAACCTAAACATATCCTCCCATATACATTAAATCATCTATAGATTGCTTATAATTACTAATACATTGTAAATGTTCTGCAAATAGTTGTGATACTGTTTAGCAAATAGTGACAAAAAGAAAGTCCGTACATGTTTAGCACAGACAACCATCCACTTCTTGCCACCCCAATACAATATTTTTAGTCCACAGTCGTTGAATCCTCAGTTATGAAAGCCACAGATATAAAGGGCTGCCTGTATTCATCACAAGTTCAATAATTTAAATAATTCATAATGAAAACAATGATGCCATAATTTAAAAAAATAATGGAGGAGTAATATATTACTCTCTTGAGAAATACACAGCCATGGCAAATGGAAAAGAGAGGAAAAGAGGAAAGACTGGTCAGGTTGAAAGTTATGATGACAAGTAACCAAATCACATTGTTTACATGCTCTTTCACTTATTACAGTCTTTCCTTTTAGTCTCATAACAATCCAGTGAAGGAATTAAAGCACTCATATTATATTATTATTACCTCAGTGTTACAAATGAGAAAAACGCAGGCTCAAGTGGTTGAAGTAACCTGTCTCAGGTGAAACGGCGGCATGGAAGAACTTAAGGCCCAGATGTACTTATTCCACTTTATCATGCAGCCAAGTTTTATTAGGCAAAAGCACTAACAATATGTACATGTGGTTACAAAATTTTTGCTTCTTCTGCTGTGTCTTGTCCCAAATTAACACACGGAAGTGGAGAGGCTTGTCAAGAAAGTACTCAGTCAAGATTCTTTTAAGTTAAAATATACTTTCATGTTATTGCCCATAAGCTGTCTCAACATATTTTTGTGGAATGAGGTAAGTTTTGAACTAAGCAGCAAGTAATGAACTATAAAATTCAGTAGGAAATTACTGTTTGGACTTAAAATTGGAAATATATTGTACTGTTAGCAGTTCTAAAGTGCTTAATATTATTACTCTTTAATTATTACTCTCTCTTCATAACATGTCAAAGTACAATGTTACCAGAAAAGAAAAAAAGTGAGGAAGGATTTCAACTTTTAGAAAATTTTTGCTCAGAGATAGTAGTAGTGGAGGAGGTCTTGAGAAAGACTCTTTTAGTACAAATGAGATTGGTTGTTCTAGACTAAAACTCCCACTTCTTAGACTCCTAAGAGGCTTCAAATTCAATGTCATCAATGCAATGTTAGCTAGCTGAGTTATGACTTTTCCTTCTTTCGGTTATCACTTTCTTTCAGTGTTTCCTGTAGAACAGGACTAGTTGTATTTGTCTCCTGCACAATTCTTTCAAGCTGTAGAATTCTCACCGTGATGCAGTCTCCCCAATCTCACGTGACCTTGCTTTAAGGCTGTTGTAGATGACTGATTCTTTGACTGATGTAACAACCTGTCCTTTTCCGTGCCAACAGAAAAGTTCTTTAAGTTATACAACTGCTCACTTTTTTTCCTGTGGCATAAATGGCTGATAAGTGGAGCATCTTCAACATGAAAATACTTCAGTTCTGCTGACAGTACTCAGTTGTGTTGTCAAGGACTTTTCTTGTACCAAAGCTAACTGTCAATCCAGCTTGTCCGCGAAGGACTAAGGACAACTGCATTTCTAGGCTATTTCACAAGTGTGGGTGTGACACTTCATCAAAACCTTTCCTTTACTTTGAATCCTCTAGTTTTTGTCTAAACCTTTGGCTTCTCATTGGACGAACTTAAAGGCAGCTAAAATGCCCCTTTTTTCCCTCTCTTAAATATACCCTGAGAAAAAACGTATCTGTGACTGCAACTAGAGAAAGATATTTGGCTTATGTTTCTTTAACTTATATTTTAAATTTATTATTATTTTTCATATTTCAGGAAAAAACTGTATTTTATTTTCACAAGACCCCTTAAAAACATTCTGGAAAAAGTCATTCTTTATACCATCAGTTTATTGGAATAGGCAATGTATAATTGTAGAGTTGCCTTCCCTCAAAACATATGTCAAAATATATTTTAACTTTTAATTTAAGAAAAAAATATGTTTAGGGAAAAAGTAAGCCATTAATATAACTGTTGGGTTGCAACTATAATTATAAAATGTCAAGAATGTATAAACGTTTTGTACTTGATAATTAATACTTTTTAGGATTGAGTACTTCCTCAACTGCTTTCTAATCTTATATTTTACTTTAGCTCAGAGTACATATAAGTAAAAATAGAAAGAGTAACAGCAAAAATTCAGTTTTCTGTTATAATAGTATCATCAGTTATTCTTTTTTTTTTTTTTTTTTTAAAGGCTTTTATTTTGAAAACATCAAAACTGTTCAGGCATGTTGGCTCAAGCCTGTAATCCCACACTTTGGGAGGCTGAGGCAAGAAGATTGCCTGAGTCCAGGCGTTCTAGACCAGCCTGGGCAAAATGGCTAGATCTCGTCTCTACAATAAATTTTTTAAAAAATTAGCCGGGCGTGATGGCAAATACCTGTAGTTCCAACTACTTTGCAGGCAGAGGCGGAAGGACCCCCTGAGCCCAGCAGGTCGAGACTGCAGTGGCCGCGAGCGTGCCACTGCACTCCAGAATGGGCGATAGAGTGAGACTATGACTCAAAAAGAAAAAATAATCAAAACTTATTTTTATAGATATTTTGACTCCTAGATTGTCATGTATTGAGAGAAGGAGAGATATGTAGTTCATCTTGGTATACCTTATATGGACTAACTTGTTGATATGCATTTAATGAATATATTGAATAATTTTTAAAACATGTGTATTATATTTCAGCAGTATTAAAATTCTTAAGGAAGTTCCAGCTCGATGTCCATAATTTGATAAGATTTACAACTTCAGTGTTCCAAATGTGTTCCAGTCAATAGGGCAGACCATCGAAGAGGTCATCACAATCTCATTAGACCAGGAACACTGCGGAATATTTTAATCAGGGATTCTGTAGGTCATCTTTTAGACTATTGTGGATTTTGGTTAAAATCCATTGGATCAGTTGGTTAATAGGTGACATCTGCCACATGCAAATTACTGGCTACGGGAGTCGCAGTGAATGATAAATACTCTTGCACTTTGTAATTTAATGTATATTTTAATGAAATGAACAGTGAGATTCCTGACAGGCATCAGCAACTTTGAAATAGAGCCTTCCAAATTTCTCATACCCTTTGAAAATAATGAGATTTATTCCATAAAGTGATAAAATTTATGCCATAAATTATCTCTAAGAGTGCTCTTAAAGCTGTATTTTTTGTGAAGATTTTATTTAAATCATTGTTCAACAAATTTTTTTAAGTAAACTGAAATATATTTTCTTTGATAATTTCCTCATTGTCAAAGAAATAAATTACCGCATGATATCTGAAGTATATTATTACTTGGTTAAAAGGAAAGTCGTTGATAGGGTTAGTATCCTTATACTTAGCAGTTAGAACATATCCAATTTGATTACACATCCATCCCTTCAGCTTTTAACCATATTCACGGAGGACTTCTAAGTATCAAGTTTTGCTTCTCAGAATGTTCAGACTGTATTTTGTTGGACTCTATACTATAACCAATCCTTTACAAAAAGGAACGTGTTTCAAATCAGGACTTTTTTCCTGACAAAAGATTTTATAATATACTAAAATCATTGTGCGTAATATGTAACCATTAAGGTTGATACACATTATATGATTAACTTTTTCTCAGACACTTTAGCAAATCCTTTGCATACATTCTTATCCTAAATATAGTTAGCACAGTATTTTCTGACGCGATCAAAGTCTGTAATAAGCTACTGCTAGATAGTCTAGTCGGTGGAGTGCTTGAAGATTGACTTACCTGTGATCCACATAATGAACACTATGAACTTAAAATTACCTTTAGTGGGTGAGTTTATGTTCATTGCCATAATATTGGAACCCAAATAGCTATTTCATGACTCACAGCCGAAAACCTTTTTCCCCAAAGTGCCCTTTAAAATATTTAAATAAAATACAAACATCTCATTGAGTCAAAATCCTTTTCATACATGATGAACACAGATGAAGTTGATCAGAGGTATGAATTAACAAATAAGAAAACACAGATTATACATAAGTGATTATGCATTTTAGTTAATAAATATTTGCTGTCTTTATCATGTGTTAACATGTCTTCTAAGTGCTGAGAATACAGCAATTAACAGGATGGTATAAGGATTTTAGAATCTATGTGAATGACAAAAACAAATTTTAAAAATTGTACACAAATCAAATGATAATTTCTTAAACCACAAAGGGCTCTGAATGGGCTGCATAGTGGTCCAAGAAGACAGAGGGACCAAATGACCTGGGTCATCAAGAAGACTTCCCTGGGGAGGTGGTATTTGAGTTGACATCTAGATAATAAGGTTTCAGGAAAAGAAAATGTCTTTGTTGCTTTTCTTTTTTATTTATTTATTTGTTTGTTTGTTTGTTTATAATAAAGATGTGGGGTACAATTAGGGTTAGTATACAAACGTTGATTATGCAGGTACCCTTTTTGATGAGGCGTGACCCTCCCTCCCCTAGCAGTTGCCCTTAACTGCCAATCCCACCCACATCCCCTGACAGTTTCCCACTACTGCCAATCCCTTTCTTATACTATTATAATTGTTCAAGGTCCACTTGCTTTTCTGTCTTTTGGGGTTTTTTCTGTGTGATTATAATGATCGGTTTAACCACTCACAACTACCATTCACAACTACTCTTTATCTGAGGCTTCTAATAACAAATTTGATTTGTTACCTAATTCTAATAACAATTTTGATTTGTTACCTAAACCAACATTTAAGAAAGTCTCATTTTGCTCTATTGATTATATATCTCTCCATATATATTTATATATCAGTATACACACCCACCCACACACCCACACACACACACACACACACACACACACACACACACACACACAGGAAACCTCTTTGAAATCTAGGGGCAGCTGAGACAGCATTTGGATTTGCATGCACAGTATGTATTCAGAGTTAGTGGGGATTGCAGCTAAAATGCAGTCTCTGCTTAAATGGAGTTCCGCATTAGACATTCAAAAACACAAAACTAGAGGCATAACAACTTTGTAGCAGACATATAATATTCAGACCATCTGATATCTACATTAACAAATACATTTGACTTCCAATACCAATTTCAACCAAAATTTATGAAAAAATATGTATGGGAATGCTGCTTTATTTTCCAAAAAGTGCGTAGAAATACAGTGTTCTATGAGGTTTCCTAGAAAAAGATTTTCTTACATTAAAATTGTTAGGATGATATCACTTAATCATCTTACTTACCAAATATTTAGCTGACAAAAGCCATGTACTAGTCACAATTTCACATGCCCTTCTTTAAAAAATGCTAGCAAGAATATTTTTTTCCCAAGTACTTCTTCCAACATTTTCTGTTCCTCTAAAGGTAGCTTTATTCTTTAATCTTTGGTTTTACAGGGACATTTTCAGATTTAATCTATAGTTTTCACATTGAAGAACCCAATAAAAGGAAATTTGTAACTAGCTCAGTGCTTAAGATGTAAAGATTTATCTAAGGCACCAAACCTTTCAGAGTTTTACACTGTAAGGTGGGAAGGATTTTTAACGTCTGAACTCAATGTCCAAGTAGAACACCGCTCACTCCTAGTAACTTATTGTTGTCCAAGTGATAGCTTTTCAAAAATGCAGAGCAGGCGGGGGCAATGGAAAAAAGTCAAACTGGGCAAGAGGACAACAATGGTGTCAAAACTGGTAAAATTATGCAAAGAATGACACTTCGCAAGGTTGGCAAGGACGGAAAGGGGCTTTATCATCAGGGCAATGGGTTACATTTGATTGAGTGTTTACAGTGAGAGTGGAGGGGCATGCAGAGGCTTGTGATGAGAAGAAAAGGACTGAAAGACAGGTTATTTGAAAAAATAATTTAATAAAAACGGAAGAGGAAATAACATACTTAGGTTATGCGATTTTTGGCCAGAAAGGAACAGAGTACGGTGTATGAATAAAGTCAGGTTTAGAACATACTTAGAAGCCACCAACGGGCCAAGTGTTCCTTAGTGTCTGGCCTCTTCTCCAATCTTGGAGGGGTAGATCCATCCTTTTTCTCTGATCTACTTTATAAAAAAGCTTTTTCTGACCTAAAAAAAAGAAAGAAAGAAAAACCTCCAATGATTGGGATGATAGATTTATTTTTCTAATGTATGTTTCTCATTGTTCAAAATGCTTTTAAAAAATCAGATATGCTCTTCTCACTAAGCCTTGCGATCTTAGCTCTTCCCCAGAGTATTTCACAGAATTACAATGCCAACCTTTGTACAAACATTCAAGCTCCACTGATTTCAGTCTTTGTTGGACCATGATCTGTTAGCTCTTCCAGATGGCTGCAACTGTAGTTACCAGACTACAAGACTTGAAGATACCAAAATTTCCAAGAATAAGAGCCTCAAGGCAATTTAACTTTGGCTTACTACAGTTTTCTAACTCAACATTTGCTGAAGTGAAAACGTTCTCAGTTTCCAAAATAATCTCATTGTGTACTAAACACCGAAGTTAATTAAATTATCTTTTTAGCAAGAAGTACCTATCCTCTATAAATCAAGTATTCAGTTGTTAATGGTTCCTGTGGATCTAGTCTGCAAAGAGAAGTTTACAAAACACTAGAAAATCAAGTACTCAGATGGGGGTACTCAGAATGGTGGCTGCTGTTATCAAGTAGCTGTACAGTGTAACCAGTAAGGCTTCCTGGATTCAAATTCTGCCTCTGCCTTTTACCCACAGGGCTTGGGTAAGCAATTTTTCAAGCCTATTTCCTCATCTGTGAGATAGGCATAAAACAAATCTTCTTTCATAAGATTATTACAAGAAATAAGGTAGCAATCAGTAAATTGCTTAGCACAATACCCAGTGTTTAAGTTAGAATGGTGTTCTTCATCCATGTTGGGAATGTCATAGTTCAAAAATCTTTCTCAAAGATGATAGTTACTTTGAAGTAAACATTTTGCACTGGGAGATTTGGGTTATCTTCAGAATTTGTATTCCCAGAATCAGTCCACCAGTATTGCACAACCAGCCCTTCCTTCAGCAAAAAGGAGAGGGAACCTGCAAGAACAAACATTCCCACCAGTGGGGAAGAAATTAAGTTTAGTGCCTCTCTTTCCTCTCACACCGGCAGGAAATGCAGTCCAAGTTTTTGCTGCACTTCAGACATCTGTGTAAAAATACTTTGCAATTAACAAAAAAGGGGGTGAAATCTCTGAAGATTTCCATGTCTCCAAAAACTTGAAAATCTTAGGTATCACAAGAGGCTTGCAAAATAAGGAGTAATATTGCAGTAACAAGAGTTTCTACCTCTTAGATTTTTTTTTAACACAAAATTTTCTCCAGCAAATGATGGGCTGTAGGATCAAATATTTTCCTTAATTTACTGAGATTATTTAGTAGAAGAGCTTCAGAAAAATCCCAGCCCTTGGGACAACGCAATAAATTTCTCTGAAATGCTTAGACACAACTCACCATAGGGTAAAAAATTTAACTATATACTTTATAGTTTATCAATTGCATAAAGAATTAGCAATACATGCTTTACCATAGAATTTATAACTAATTTTTTTGTTTATACTAAATTTGAAAACAAAATAAATTAAAGTTAGACTATCATCCTTCAGGCAAAAACTCAAGACAAAATGAATCTAAAAAATAATTGGTTGAAAGGTTTCTACCCCCTCAGGTTGTCTGAGTCAATGAGTACAGATATTTAACAAATTGTCAGATCCAGGAAGAAACAAAAGGGTATGAAACAAGGGAAGAGGACTTTAACACAATTTGCAGGTGAGGAACTATGGCATCAAATAGGAGGCAGAACTTTCTAAGAACAAATGGCTTGATTTGAGAAATATGAACGTTGTTTCTTTCCAAAATTCTGCACGTGAGCTTAGCCAAAAGTCCAAGAAACAATTCCTTCCAGAATTCCAAACTTCAGTTTCAGGAGAAAGTACAGCTAGAACTTGTAAATGTGCAAAAGTCCCTAAGTGGTCACTGCTTTAGATTACTTGTGCTATATGCAGTTTTAGAAAGGAAACAGAAAATCCCAAACTCACTCTTGGTCGGTAAGTACTATGAAGGCAAAAATTACTTTCTGCTTTCTAATTTTTTTCTTAATAACTTTTCAATTCCACTTTAGAGTCTTTGACTCTTACTTAAATAGTGGCTTTTAAAGTCAATCGATGTTTGTTCATTCATGAAAGCAAGCAGACAAGATTAAAGGTATTCACTGCATCTTTCAAGGGGTAGAACCTGGATGTTTGGATACCAAATGCAATCTCCTCTAAAATTCACATTGAAAAATGCCATTTAGAGTCTAGGTTAGATTTTAAAAAATAGAGTTCGTACAAAGGGTAAGGAGGTCTGCTAACCATTTCTCTGTTTGTTTGTTTCTCAGAAATCCTCTTCTTTCTCAAGAAGAGGAAAAAAAAATGACAAAGGCAAAACTAGTTCACATGTTCCTGTTTCGTTCATGTTTGCCAAAAAAAGCTAGAGCAATCAGTGCATCTTGGAACCCAAACCAGAGGGTACCATACTAGTTGTCCAAATCTTTCTCAGGAAAGTAGGGACAGAAGACATAGGAAAAATACATGGTGTTCTGGTTGTTCACAGCAGCCTGAGCTGCACATTGTGACCCATCTTGGCTTACACGTCTAGGTTGCCTTCCATCAGGGGAGAATGATCATACATTGGTAAATTGAGTTAATACAGTAAAGCCAATATAAGCACTGATGTTTTGTCTTCTGCCAGCATATTAATATGCAAGCATTAAGTTATAGGAGAAAAGGGGCTAATTTTAGATTTGTTCCTAGCCCTCTCCATGTGAATGGTGTCGCTGTGAGCCCAGCAATGAAGTTCACTGTGTTGTAGCAGACTGCGCGGTTCCTGAGTGTGTCAACCCAGTCTATGAACCAGAACAATGTTGTCCTGTCTGCAAAAATGGTAAGACCACACTGCATTAGCTTTCAAAGAGGGGTTAGTGCAAAATACAGATATTTTACTACTGCACACCATTCAATCAAGAAGTCTTCCAAGATTTGCCTGACTTCTCTATATGGGCATGGTGGATTTATATTTTTATCCCATCTTAAAGTAGAAATAAACCTTTAATGGGCGAATTGTGTAGCTTTTCGTCTGGGGAATTAAAGCTCTTGTAAGCTGACTTGGTTGTGATCCCTGTTTATTTATTGCTCATTTATAAGGAGGATATTGGGTAGATCACAGTCCCATCTTTTTGTAGCGACTTGTATTTCTCTCTCTTGTGAAACCTTCAAAGCAGTTCACCCCATTTCATCGTGCATAACCTAGGATACAGAGTAAAGTGAATGCCAGGTATTTTGTATTGGGCATAAATAAGACTTTAGGTTTAGAGTTAAGTTATCAAAGAACTATAGGACTCAATTATCAATGCATTTAAAGTGAAGGAACACACGAAAAAGCTTAGGGTTTTTATCCTAGGCTTTCATTACAGTGGAACCTTGCTCTCGCGGTATTTGCTACAGAGGGGAACTTGGTGTATTTGTAAAGCTATAGGTTCCTTTTTGTCCTTCATGTAAGGGTGAGTTTGAAACAACTATTATATCCTAATTACCCCAATGCTGCAGAAAAGACAATCAATGCCATAACTCTGGGACAATAACAACAAACCCAGTAGTAAACTTTTTCCTAGTAACTGTGTACATCCCAAAAAGAAAAATAATAATTCTTTGCAAAGTAGCACTCAACAAATGAATATCTGCTTTTTAAAAGCAGTGCTGGTTCTTAATTAAGCTGAAGACACTCACCCTAATGCTGAAACTCTGTCTCCTTTCTTGAGTTGAATATGGTCCTCTTCCTCTACTATATATATATTTTACAATGAATTTTGAATTATGTTAGCTCATCTACTAATCTTTTTCTTCACAGAAGAATAATTAGTAAAAAAAAAAAAACAGAAAGAAAGAAAGAAACATCAAGTTATTTTAATTTTTTAAAAGTAGTTCTGGTTGTTTTTTATTTATTTATTTATTTATTTATTTTAAGGATGTGGGGTACATTTCAGGGTTAGGTATACAAATGTTCATTATGCAGGTACCTTTGTTGATGCGTTGTGCTCCCTCCACCCTAGCAGTTTCCAGCTACTTCCAATCCCTTTCTTCTCATATTATGATAATTGTTCAAGGACCACTTATGAGTGAGAACATGTGCTCTGGTTGTTTTTGTAATAAGTTTTGTGTTTTGGTGTCTTATGATGGGACTAATAAAGAACCCTTGAAACACTTTTCCAGGCACAGGTTTTTCTATTTCTGATCATATAAATCCATTAGATTGAATATTAAATCGCTCTCCTGGCTTCTCTTTTTCTTCTTATCCCCCTAATCCAGCCTACCTATCCAATTGAGCATCTCTCTGACTCTGACTTAGAGGGTGGAAATATTCTTCTAAAGTTCAAATATATGCAAAACTATCAAATTTAAGACTTTATATTTTTACAAGAATTCTGAAGAAAATGGAAAAGATATAGGAGTGAACAAAAACATGATTTAATGGTTGAAAAATAGGGCCTATGGGGATAGACTGAAGAGTTAGTATAATTTGTGCTGGAGAAGAGAAGGCTTAGGTGAGCCCAAACTGTCATAAAATATATGAATGGTCAGTCCAAAGTAGAAGAGAAATTGTTATTTTTCATTTTCTCCAAGGATAAAAGGAAGAAAAGCTACACTACCTAATCAATCTTTAAAAATAAGATTGACATGTCTTTGAAAACTGTCTTTTAATTTTTTTCTAGAGGCAACTGTCTAAACAGGTCCTTGAGAAGCCTGTCTTCCTTAGGTGGCCCTAGCTAGCTTCATCTCATTTTTAGAATAAATATAATTATGCATATAGTTAAAAATCCTGGTCTGAGCACATTCGGCATACTCATAAAATTAGACCATCTAGAGCACATTTTAGAATAGAGTTTTTAACATGCATCTATCACATTCTCATAATGACCCTACACCAATGCCCGTGATAAATCCAGTGTTATTATCTATGTCATATGTTAAATCAGTCACTATAAACGAGTCACACTTTATTTGATGTCACAAAAGATTATCCTATTTCTCTCTATCACATGTCAGAGTAGAAATTTTTATCCAAGTGAAATCCTCTTTGTACAAAAATGTATAGTGAATGGACTTTACTTGTTCAATTAATTAGTTAATTAATAAGTAATTCATTAGTATCTCTGATAAACAGATACTGAGTGCACAGGGTTTATTAGTTAAGTTTTCTGATTTTTTTGGGGGGGGTCAGTTAAGTACTACTATTCCCTCTTGGTACCTCCAAACAAACTTTGGTTTTTTTAAATAAGGAAAATGAATCTGAATTAAAATTAGTGGGAAGACTAACTAATTGTAATATAATATTATGAGATGCTATCTTTTTATTATTATTAAATGTCACTATTCCCTCATGCCCAAAAGGCAAAATAGAATTATTGACAGAAAAGAGCACATCAAGGACCACTGAAGACTCCTATGACCACAAGTGGTATCAATATACTTATTGAGAAAACAGACTGGGCCCTGGGTCTCTGGCTGCCATTCTAAGTCCAGCCTAGAAACAGAAACAGATGACCCATATGTAGAAGAACAGGAAGGAAAATAAATGCTCATTATAATGCAATATAACTAGAACACGTTCTTAAGTTTCCAACACATAAGTCTATCTCATTATAAAGGGGGAAGATAAATATTCCCATTATAGTGTAAACTATTTATTAAACTATGCTACTATGTTCTTAGATTTAGAGAAAAAAAAAGAAGCCACAAGAAGATAAAAATCTGCCTTATAGATTCAAAGTAGAGACAATGTATTTTTAAACTATCTTATAACATTTTCTGAAATCTTCATAATGTTGATATTTTTGGCGGGCAAGTAATTTTCAGCTTGTATAAATGTTGGTTATCTAAGCTGTCAAATACTTGTCTTTTTCAGAACAAAATTGTTTTTTCTGTTTTCCTGAACTTTAATTTGCCAAGACAAAGAAGCATTAAAGATACAAAATTTAAAAATAAGACACAAACTTTATATTAAAGAAATAAACTTTTTAAAAGTTTAAAGTGATAGAAGCTATCACACTTAACCTTAAAATTCTATATTAAGTTAACATCACTATATTTGTTTTGAGAGTATTTAAGAACAAACCAAAAAAAGAAAGCATAACAAAATGTACATAGTTTTTCCAGAAAACAGTAATTTACCAATGAAAATAAAACAAGTACCTTTAGAAATAAATATTTTGATATTATAAAGTGAAAGGTAATCTGTTCCCTAGATAAACATTGGTTACTTCTCTTTAGTCTTGACAATATAATTTTTGAGATTTAAGAACATATATTTTTAGAAATTTTCTCTGATTGTGTTAAGAAGAAAGAGAATTTTAAATTTCCTGGTCTCAATGAATACCTCAAACAAGATTTCCAATGGTTATCAGTGAATTAAACAAATCATACAATATGCAATTCTCCATTCATAGTAAAGTTAGAAAAGATATCAGTTGAGCCTGAACAACTAAGGAAAGATGTGAATGATTAGCCGGAGTCTAGTAACACACAAAAAAAGAAGGCAAAATATTAGGGTAATATTTTGGCTTTGATTTTGCTTTTAGACACAGGGTCTCACTATGTTGCCCAGGCTGAAATGCAGTGGCATGATCAGAGCTGACTGCAACCCAAAGTTCCTAGGCTCAAGTGATCCAATAAGGGTAATTTTTTATTTGGAGAGAATTGGAGATTGATATAGGAATTTATTGTTTCTAAAAATAGTATTAACCGTGTGTTTCTCCTTCCTTTATAAAGCTTCAAAAGATAGCAATACAAATGTCTTCCTGAAAAGCATGATATTTCCGGACTGATTTTCTTTCCCTAAGACCGTGTTACTTTTACCTATCTTTCAGCTACAGGCTTTTCCCTGTGAATTAACAAACGCTCTTGATAGTTTTTTGTTTTAATAATTTGAAAAAATATATTAGCACAGATTCTGCTTAAAGAACACATTCCATTTGGAGTGTCCCATAAATATTTCAGATATTTGGAGACTGACCACGCGCATAGCCAAGAACGCCTATTATTTATTTTTGTATGAGTGAATATTTTAACTTCTTGCCCTGTAGTCACTTATTCCATTCTTCAATAGTCCATACATAATGATATTTTAACCCCAAGTCATTAAGAATATGTTTATAGAATGCTGAACATTTGGATTAAAAAATAAAATATGTGGCCAGTTATCAAAATGTTCAGTCATTGAGCATCAAAATAACTGACTGCATTTTTTACATTTCATCAGCCAATATGTCAGTGAGTTTCATGTTTTCACTGGAATATATAGTCAGTCATTATTCATGGCATAGAAGAAAAAGTACATCGTGAAAAATTGGAACAGACAGAACATTCCCACAGAATCATCTATACATGTTAAGGAGTTTCATCTCCTATCTAAATAAATTAAAGTTGTCATAAGCCCTGTTCAAATATTTAATTCCATTTTCCCACTCTCTTCTAGCTTAGTAGTGATACAAATAAATCGGGAAGTAGACTAGTTAAAAAGGGAAAGAGAAAAGAAAAAGACAGCAAAACCGGTGAGGGGTGTTCAAACAAGAAAGAGAAGGGCTTTATAGGCATCCAATACCTTCTAAAGGCTCTTAGCAGGACATGTTTGCGCCATTCAATGTTCATATCCCTTCATATACAAAGAGCTCTTTGAAATAAATAAGAGAGCCGGGCTCGGTGGCTCGGCCTGTCATCCCGCGCCTTTGGGAGGCTGAGGTGAGTGGATTGCCTGAGCCCGCGGGTTCAAGACCCGCCTGGGCAACTTGGAGAGACCTCATCTCTACAATAAATCAAAATGAGCCGGGCGGGGTAGCGCGCGCCTGTAGTTCCAGCTATTCTGAAGGCCGAGGTGGAAGGATCGCCGGAGCCCAGCAGGTCGAGGCTGCGGTGGCCGGGAGCGGCCACTGCACTCCAGTCTGGGCGACAGAGTGAGACTCCAACTCAAAAAAATAAAATAAAAAAAGATGACTGGCATTTTTTAGCTGTTATGTAAAATGAGCAATAACTGTATAGTATACAACAGGTTATTTTATATCAAATATAACGATGTAACATATATTTACATTTTATGTGATATGCTCAAATGTTTTTTATTTTTAAATGAGATACAATTTTAAATAGACACTAAATTTGTATGTACACAGAAAAAGAAAAGAACTATGCGAATATACAATAGAATGTGTAAGATGAATTTTTACAAACTTATATTTTATAATTTAAAATATTTTATCAAACCTTAAAAGAAAAGATGATTGTGATGTTATCTAAACTTTTCTAGAGAAGAGACAAGAAAGAAACTTTCTTTTATTAAATGGAGTACAATATTGATACAAACCAAAATTTATAAACTAAAAAGGGAGGCCAAAAAGCAATCTTACTTATGATTATCAATGGGGAAATCTTCAATAAAATACAATACAAAATCTTCTATCTAAAACCCTTAGGATGATGATTTTACAGAGGAAATGCAGTTCATATGTTATATAACATATATATTACATCACCAGTGATCTATGGCAGCATTCTTCAATTAATTACATGATTATTTCTTCATCAGAATATATAATTGTTTTACTAAGGAGACTGATTAGATATAATGAAGAATCTCGTATTACCTCAGGTAGAAAAACTGAATTTTCAGAAATTGTGAGATTGGGATTGTATATTTTGTTAGCCAACAAAAACTAGCAGCGGGTTAAAAAAAATGTATCCTGACCAAGTGGGATACAGGTTTACAAAGATAGTTTCTTGTTAGGAATTGTATTTAATATAATTTGTCTTATTACTAAGTGGAAGAGAAAGATCATGGTATCATTTCTATATACTCTTGAAGACATTAGACATAAATTAGCAAAAACTAGCGACAAAAAATCTTGATAAAATAAGACTGAAGTGGACAATTTTACATTTTGAAATATATCTTCCTTAGCCCAAAAGACCAGAATCATGCTTAATAAATAAATGCTAAAGACATTTTCAATAAAGTTAGGTATAAGACAAGTGTGATCACTATTATTTAACATTTCAGATAGGTAGACATACAGATAGATAAATAGATACATACATACATCCTAGCTAATTAATTAGAAAAGACAGAAAGAGGAGAAAAAATTGGAAAAAAATAGGTAAAAATGTCACCATTTGCAGATGACATTTGGTGTGTACTTGAAAAACCCAAGAAAATTTACACAAACTACTTATAAACAAGATAGTTGGTTTAGTAAGATAGCAGGGTACAAAATGAATGTGCAGATGTCAGAAGTATACACACACACATATATATGCATCTATATTATTAAAAGAAAATTCTGGCATTGGGTCATGACGCAGATATATGAATAAAATACAATAAAAAATTCATAAACAGACTTAACTACATATGAAAATCTAGCATATGATGAAGTTGTATTTCAAATCAATGGGGGAAGATGGTTTGTAGAAGAAATGATATGGGAAAAACTGTATAGTTATCAAAAATGTTAATATATACCATAACTTTCCTATGTAAAGAGCTCTTAGAAATTGGTAAGGAAAAAACTGATTTTATTTTTTAAATGAGCAAAGAACTTCAAAAGATATTCTACAGAAAACAAAACAAACATATCTCAAACATTTGAAAAAATGCTCAAATCCACTTATAAGATGCTTAGCAGTTGATTGGCAAAATCCTAGAGGTTAATAATCCATGTTGTTGGTACTACTGTGGTGAAACAGGCACTCTTGTATATTGCTGGTGGGCGTAAAAATTGGTGCAATCCCCAATGAGGAAAATTTGACAATATATATGAAAATCAAAGTGCAAATACCTTTTGTCTCCAGCAATTATATTTCTATTTATAATTAATATTTTATAATAACAAAACTTAGAAAACTGAAACCTAAATATTCAAGAATAAAGTGGTTGTTTAAACAGATAGCATACTGTATTTTTTTTTTTTACTAGGATAACTGCGTGGACTACAAATAAAACATTACAATTAGTATTACAGAAAAAAAGGCTATCTTATCTGTAAATAGATGAGAAATGCTGTTCATTTTCTACATTGTACTTTGGGTTTTCTGATTAATGAGAAAGGATTAGAAAAGTTTCTATTAACATGTTATCAAAAAAGAGTAGATTTTTCTTTTAAATACTCAGTGAAACATTTTTTATTAGATTATAATTCAATTAGCTTTCACTTTTATTTTTTCCTCTCATATAATTAATTTCAAACTTATTAACAATAGCCTTTAGACTACTTTTTGAAAAAAACATTAAAATAAATAAATATTAATGTGTAGGGGATATGTATTTTGTAAAAGTAACGTTTACTAAAAACTGTTTTTAAAAACAATGAGACATACCGGTGTTTTAAATGTGGAAACTCAAACTTAATATGTTATTTATTAATAAATTCAATGAAAATAAGTTGACATAATAATTATTTCCTGTGGAAAATTTAAATACAAGAAAAAGATGCACTTAATGGGATTGGGGAGTTCTACCTATCAACTATATTAAAATAACATATAAAGATATAATTTTAAGCAGTGTGGCATAGAACAGAAATAAACAGATAAATAGAAGTAAATAGAAAGCCAAAAAGTAACCCACATATGTATTACAATTTAGTGTACAATTAAGGTGACATCCAAGTGTCTGATGAAAGAATGTATTCTTCCAGAAATATATTGCAAAAGTACGTTTTTAAAATAAAACCATATTTTTACCTTGTCCATTATATGAAAATAAATTTCAGTTGGATTAAAACCCTAGATCTAAAAAAGGCATCAAGAAAATTTTAAACTAATGCAAATGCTAACTTGGTCTCAAGATAGGGACTGTCTTCCTAAATGTACAAGCAAATAAAGAATTTCCAAAAGAAAAAAATTGCAATGCAAGGTAAGTAGTAAATAATTTACCTATGCGTTTCTTCATATATTAAAGGACGGTAGTATCTGAATTTACAAAGGTGGAAAGTAACAAGCCCCTTCACACACTGCTGGTGAGAGTATAAATTATACATCCTCTTTGAAGGATATTAAAAGAATGTAAACTTTTGACCTTGCACTGACACTTCTAGAAATTAATAAAAAAGAAATAATCAAGTAAAAATATAAAAAGTTGTGTATGCAGATATGTATTGCATAGTTACTTTATAATAACAAAACTTAGAAAAATTGAAGCCTAAATGTTCAAGAATAAAGTGGCTGTTTAAACAAACAGTGTACTGTTTTTTGTTTTTGTTTTTTACTAGTATAACTGCATGGACTACAAATAAAGCATTACAAATATTACAGAAAAAAAGGCTGTCCACTCTATTAAAAAAAGACATGTTCATCCAGCCTGGGCAAATTGGCAAGACCTCATCTCTACTATAAATCCGAAAATTAGCTGGGTGTGGTGGCATGTGCCTGTAGTTCTAGCTACTTGGAAGACTGAGGCGGAAGGATTTCCTGAGCCCACAGGGCCTGAGCTCAGCAGGGCAAGGCTGTGGTGGCTGTGAGCGTGACACGGCACTCCAACCTGGGCAACAGAGTGAGACTCTGACTCAAAAAAACCCAAACAAAACATGTTTACAACACATTATTAAATTCAACTAATGTATGTTATATGTATATAAAAGAGCTCAGAGGAAATACTTCAAAATTTTAGTAATGCTTAACATTATACAGCAGGCTAATAGATAATTTTCACTTTCTCCCTTTTGCTAACCTATATTTTCTAAATTTCCTACAATAAAAGTATACTCTTCTTGTAATTTAAAGAAAAATTCATAACTGAGATTATGTAAATTTCTTTTGTAATACAAAAATTAAGTAATTAATGACATGTCCTTTATTAGAAATTAAGCTATGATTTCTTGTTAAAATAAGTACTCTATAAATTAATTAACCAACTAATAATTTCTACCACTTGACTTTTCAACTGCTTTAACTATAAGATTCTTTTCAAAGCATTTGAAAAGCCTCATTGGCCATTTTATGCACCTATTAGGGAAATTGCTAAAATGTTCACTTAAACGTCTCCATTTACATCTTTGTGAAACTACTTTGAAAAAATCAACTTTTTAAATTTGAGAATTGGATGTAAGCTTTTCACATTAATTTAATATTTTCTCACTTCCTCTTAGTTAGACAAATAGTGACAAGTATAACAGATACAAAACAAGCACACCGAACATGAAAAAATTTTCTGGCAGCTACACATGTACATTGGCTCTGGAGCCCCTGAAGCAATTCATGATGAAAGCATGTCCTAGTCTGATTTTTTTCATTGACTTTGCAACTGAAGGTCAGGATTATCATATTCTTATAAAGTGGATGCCAAACAGTAATTATAAATAGCTGTTTTGATGAGCCACAAACAATTTCCTATTTTTTTCATAAAGCTTCCTCTAAAATATGAAAGAAAATATTTATATTTATGTTCTCTTAGGCCAACAGGATTCCCTCTTATTTCATCAGTAAAGTAGATTTCAAAAGCATTATTTTACAAAGTTGACACTATGAAAATTAATGCCACATTCATTTCCTGCTAATCATATCTCTTCTGTAATTATCAGGACTACCTCATCTTTAAGAAAATGCAGAAAGGACGGGCAATACATGCAAAAATTTAAAGTTTTTCTCAGTGTTTCTCCTTTAACATATGAAAAATACTCAGGGACTATTTTTCCCCTATGTAAACATTTGGAATTTTGTTTCTTCCACAGAGCACACATCTTCTCCCCTGAAAAAAGACACATTGTGAGGTTGCAGTCACTCCTTCGAGTGCCATATATTATTTTAATATTTAGGGCACCATTCTACAGGACACTTGAAAGACTAGAGGAAGGATATTGAATGCATATATACTGAATGTCTTGCTCCCAAATACTCATATAATCTTTAAGATAATCTGTATTTTAAAAAGCAGCTACCCAAGTTATTGAGTGTATCCCCCAGAATTATATTCTCAAGCCCACTTCCTATTGTATTATTGAACAACTCTTCAATTTTTTTAAATAGAATATTGCTGTCTTCTAGGACTGTGGACAGTGATCCCTAATAAACCACCTCTGTGAACTGTGGATGGTAGAAAATGAGCAACTGGGATCACCAACCAGATTCCTTGGGAGTTAGATACAGTTTCAGAAGTACTAAATGGGGTGGGGTCGTTCTGGGAAGCCAAGGCATTTGGTTATTGCCAAGATTCATGAACACCTGAGGAAAAAAATCTCATCCCTCCAGGAGGGGCTCAGGTGATTGGCTAGGGAGAGCCTTACTGAGGTCTTAACACAACTGATCGGCCTCAGGAGTAGTGAGCCTCCAGTTTGTAATGATCTCCCAAGTTCTTCCTCTCACAGCCCAGACATCTATGAATCTCTTGCACCCAGACCCAGATGGTCACTGCTCATGCTGAAGGCCCAGATTTAAGGCACACAGTCTCGCTTCATCAAACCTCCTCTCTGGTGTAGAAAACTCTAGGAAAATACAGTCACCACTTCTCATCAGCATTGCCGTATAGAAGCCAAAGCTCTGGAATCAAAAGGCAAGTCATGCCTCACGACCCCACCTCCATTCCCTGCACAATCGTGGAAACTTTGTGCAGACAAAGATAAAAACAAAGCAGTGATGTGCTCCCTGTCTTCACTTGAATTTGAATGACTTCAATTGAGTTCAGGCAATTACCTTCTCCTAGGAAGGTAATGCTCTGTCTTCCTCAGAAGTTTCAGATATCTGGAGCAAGAACCTCTAAGGGACACATCCCTCGGGCCCAGAGTCTTAGATTCCCTTTCTTACAGATCAATCCAAACCTTCTTGAACCTCTACATCCCTATGTCATTGTCAAAGAAGAGACTTTGGGTGCTCCTGAAAAGATCCAAATCTCTTTTTCCCAATAATCTTATCCTCAGTCTCTGGTTTGGGACTCTGGGAACTAATCTCATGGTGCCCTCTCTCCCTGCTTGTCTCAGACCCACCAGAAGCCCAGTACCTCCAGGGTGCCCCTCATCCTCTGGACGTGAATATGGTTCTATAGGCTATGTGGGTTAACACCTCAAACCTTCACTTTCTATTCCCTTCCCCACTTTATTGTTCTCCCAAAAGGTATTGTTTTTACCTGTTTAGTTGCTTGTCTCCCTCCGCTCACAAGGGTAAGCTCTGTGAAGCAAGGGTTTCTGTCTGTTTTCTTCACAGCTGTATTCTCCCTACCTACAATATGATGCATGTAGATATGTTTTTGAATAAATGAATGAATAAATAAGCACCCATACTGTGCCTTCAGAATAGCTATAATTAAATAAATCTGATTCTTAGAGCTATTTTTAATTACCTTTTGAAATGCATTTGTTTCCTATTTCATACACAACAACTTTCTCATGGAGAGTCTAGGATATATTGTGTGGTGAGAAGAAAGGGACTTTTCAGAAGATTTCTTTCCCAATTAAGTTTGGTTTAGTTTACCTCTAAGATTAACCTGCACTCATTAACCGATTGGAGGGAGAGCCTGATGATCAAAAAGGGACAAACTGAATACCAAGGAAAACTAATTCTAGCTTGAAATTCTACTGCCTCATATTCTCTCCATGGACATCTAAAGCTTCTGTGTGTTAAGAACAGACTTCATGTAATGTGTGGGTCACTTGAGGGCAAAATTAATGTTATCTTTAGCCAGTATCATTCTTAATGATATATTTCATCAAATTATTAAGATTATATGTGTTAATGCCTGCAAAGCACCTAGTAGGTATAAGGGTTTAAATGAGAGCTAGTGTTACTCTCAGTAGTTAGATTACTTGTCATTAGACTAGTCACTGAGGAAACATGTGAAAGGGCCACTATTTTCCTCAGCAGGTGCCGTCAACAGACACCCCTTTCCATCCCAGTGTCACTGCCCCCATCATCCTATAGACACCTATATCATGTGTCCTCTGTTCTCTGGGCCAGGATCCTCCAGCTGTCTCTGTCATTCAGAGTTTGCTCTTCCTCACATTTCAACTAATTAGGTCTATATTTTATGACTTAGTCATCTGATAAGACCAAGAATGCCCCACATTGGAAAAATGTGTGTAACTAAATTGGTGTGTCTAATCCCAGAGATGTCCCTCAAATTTTTAGTGACATTCATGATTAAAAAAAAAAATTAGAAGTGAGAGAGATTGTGTGCACGAGAGTATTTATGAATGTGTGTGGGTACATAGACATGCACTTTGGTAGGTTAGACGTATTGAGCAACTTTACTGCTCATTTCAGAAAACTCTGCATAAGGAGCTGATTGGACTTTTTAAGAGGAAAAAAAAAGTCACAAGCATTGACTAAACATTTGATCTGAAAACTTGTGGTAAAATCAACAACTTAATGTGATGATAAGATGCAAATTCAGAAATTATGCCTTGATATCAAAGTAGTGGGAGAAAATGGATTGTAAAGGATAATACTTAATTCTCGATGTCAAATTGTGTTACTGAAAAATAATTCAGAAATATGGCATAAAATGGGAGCAAAGAAAACTTGCTAACCAATACCTCTTCTGGCATATAGGGATTAGGCCTAAGAGAATTACTGTGGCTGAGGCAGGAAGTCCTTGCAGTAAGACTGCTGATATTTAAATGTAACTCTGAGTTGCTTCAAATCAATCTACCAGAAATGTTAAACCTCTTCTGAAACATATTTATGGTTGGATGCTCCTCAATTGAGAAAAGGGAAATAGGAAGTTCCTTCTTACATACTTATTTTGCTTACATGTGCTTCATTGGTACAAGATGATAGAACAGAGCCTCCATAAATGCTACTGCTTGTCAGAGTAGACAACTACCCAACCCCGAGTCTTTCCTTCCTTTACCCATCATTTTTATGTGTTTTGCAGAAAGGTCCATCAAGGAATGCACTTGCCTTCCGGAAGGCTAAGCTCAGTTAGTTTCCCACAACATTAAATAACACAATAGTCAGCAGTGTCATATCCAAATCTCAAAAGTCTTCTGCTCCAACTGTCTGTGTTGGGATAAGAAATAAAGGCAAGATGCAGGACTCTAGGGACCAATGCCATACACTTCAGGTATAGGGATCTCAGTGTCTGTGTTTGCTTTTTCTGGCTCGTTTGGATTTAATCTGATGACTTTTTGAGAATGGAGAAAAAATGACAATGAAAAGGAATCCAGGAGGAGCCCTGCAGTGAAGAAGAATGCACATGAGTCTCTCAAGCCAGAATTCTTGCAGGTTGATGATGAAAACTTCATTGGAGTCTGTTTTAACTCATAGTAAATACAAGAGTCAGGCCTCTGAGCTGAGTTAAGTAATCAGCCCCTATGCAGTGTTTTCTGAGATGGACAGAAAACCTGTTCAACACTTCTATCCTACTGCAGTATATGTGTACATATCCACACACAATCATACATATCCTCACTCTCACAATCTCACTTCTAAAATGTTCATAATGAATCACACCCAAAAAAATGGGGGAAATAACCAGGAGTCCAAGTATGAAACACACTTGTCTAGTTATAGATATTTTTCCAAAGTAGAGCATTCTTGGACATCTCAGATAATAAGTCATAGAATATAGCCCTAATTCATTGGAAAGTGGTAAAGAACAAACCTTGACTATCAGGGAGACAGTGGACAGGTCCTGGCCCAGAGAATAGAGGATACCTGGAATATGTGCCCGTAGGATGAGTCGAGGGGTAATGAGTGCTGATACACTTGGATAGAAAGGGGTGTCTGCTGATGGTACCTGCTGAGAATAGTTGCCCTGTTCACATGCTTTTTCAATGAATAGTCTAATGATGATAATTAATCTAACTACTAGAAATAACACTAGCTTCCTTCCTTTTAAAACTCTTGTATATACTAGGTGCTCTGCTGTAAGTAACATGTATGACCTTCATAACAATCCTACAAGGAGGGAACAATTATAGTTCTTAATTTGTAGGGGAGGAAGCTGAAGCTCTGCTAAAATAAGTAAATTGCCCTCAGATATATCGCTGAGATTCGAACCTCGCTCCATCAACTTCAAAGCCCATGTTCTTAACTAGTGGTTCCCAAAGTGCAGGCCCAGAATTGTAGAATCAGCATTATCTGGGAGCTAGTTGAAAACTCAAATTTCTGAACCTATCTTAGAGCTACTAGATCACAAAATCTGGGGGTGGGAACCAGCAATTCTGTGTTTTAAACAAGCCCTCTAGGGAATTCTGATGTTCACATTTCTAGAATCCTATACTTCTTTTTAGGTGCTTATTAGGGATGTCATTATCTTTCAATGAAAACTAGGTGTGTGGAGGGTAGCGAGGTTGTAAAAGCTGGCATATTTGTCATCGAAAGTCCACCTGAGAGAGTCTTATACCAGAACAAAGGCTGGACAAGCCTGGAAAGGAAGAGTCAGACCACTAAATGCCCTGAAGTCAAAGCAAGGCTGCTTGGGTTGGAGAAGATCTAAGAAATGGTAAATCCCAGCAAGGACAAAGGCCTGGGACCTATGGAAATATGCAGGAGATTATCAGAGACATAGTAGCCAGGTTAAGCTGTCAAAGATGTTCATTCTCAATAGTCATGACATTTTTAAATAACAGAGTCATAATTGTGAGGCAAATCAAAATTTTTTTTTAAAGGTAGCAAAGTCAAGAAGGCATAATTAAAAAAGGAAAGGCAGTGTGAGATGAACATGTCATTCATGTGGTCCTCTTTACTGATCTACTGTAAAGAAGTGATTGCTTCAATAAAATATTCTTTCTGAATTTGAGTCATGATAACTACTACTATTTTTTTTTTTTTTTTGGAAAGTGATAAAGCAGGATTTATTGAGAGGGCAGAAAAGCTCCACAGTGGAAGGGGACCTGAGGGGGTTGCCCTAATAACATTTTATGTCATGATTATATTAATCAATATTTTAATATTCAACAGTTTCATTGAAATGTAATCAACATAAAATGACCTGTACACTTTAAAAGTGTACAATTTTTATTTTGACATATGTATACCTGTGAAACTATTACCATAATCAAAATAGTACACATATTCATTACTCCCAAAACTTTCTTCAAGCACATTTGTAATCTCTGCCCCCTTCTATCCAAGGAAATATATGTTGTGTTTTCAGTCCTTATACAGGAATTTGCATTTTTTAGAACTTTGTAATAACTTTGAGTTATTCCGTGTGTAGTATTTTTTGTCTATCTTCTTCTCTCATTCAGTTTAATTATTTTCATGCTGTGGCATGTACCAATAATTTATTTTCTTAATTGCTGAATAGTACTCCTTTGTATAGCTATACCACAGTATAGTTTATCTGTTAACTTGTTGATGGATTTTGGGGTTGTTTCTAGTTTTTATAAATAAAGTTACTATAAATATTGCCCCACAAGGCTTTGTGTGACTATATGCTTTATGTTCTACTGTGAAAATACCTAGGTGTAGAATGTTAGATCATTTTTTAAAAATGTATATTTCATTTTTTAAAAATGTCAGACTGCTTCCAAGTGGCTGTACTATTTTAAATTCCCATTAAAAATGTACGAGCCTGCCAGTTACTTCACACCCTTATCAATGATTAGAATTATCAGTCCAGTTTTTAACTATTCTAGTAAAAATCTATTATTTTATTGTGGTGTTAAATTGCCTTTTCTAATGACTGTTGAGGATGAGCATCTTTTCATATGATAATTTTCCACCTGTGCATTTTCTTTGGTGAGATGCCTATTCAAATAATTTCCTCATTTTTAATTGGGTCGTTATTAAATTTGGAGAGTTCATTTATATTCTGGAGACAAGTCTTTCATGAGATAAATGCTTTGCAACTATTTTTCACCTGTCAATGGCATTTATTTTCATCCCATTAATAATGTCATTGGAAGAACAGAAGTTTTTGATTATGATGAAATTCAATTTCTATTTTTTTTTTTTAAATAAATTGTGCTTATGGTTGTAACCAAGAAACATTAGACTGATCCTAGGTCAAAAAAAAGATTGTTTTCTATGTTTTCTTCTACAAGTGTTTTAGTTTGAGGTTTTCATTTATGTCTATGATTCATTTTTGAGTTATTTTCTGAAGGTGACTCAAGGAATTAATTGAAACTACTGGGCTTTAAAAAAAAAAACTATGAATATCCAGTTGTTTTAGCTCTTTGCTGGGAACACCAATATTTCTCAACTGAATTGCATTTGTACCTTTGTTAAAGATCAGTTGTCCATGTCTGCTCATATAAAATTGGTAGCAATTCCTGAACTCTCTGTTCTGTTCTACTGAAGTTGTTTTAGCTATTCTTGTTCCTTTGCCTTTCTATCTGAAGTCTAGAATCAGTTTATCAATTTCTAACCCACCCCAATGAAAGTCTATTGGGATTTTAACTGGCTTTTCATTGAATCTACATACCCATTTGGAGAAAATTCACATCTTAACAACATTGAGTCTTCCAAATCATAAACATGGTATCTTTCTATTTATTTAGTGCTTCTTTAATTTCTCTCAGCACTATTTTGTAGTTTTCAGTGTACAGGCCTTTCACATCTTTGCTCGGTTTTATTCCAAAGTATTTTGGGTTTTTAAAAATACTACTGTAGTTAGCATGTAATTTTTATAAAATTTGATTGTTTGATATTATCATATAAAAATAAAACTGATATTGTAGTTTGATCTAGGGTTCTAAAACATTGCTAAACTCAGTTATTGCACCTAGCAGCTTTTTATTTTATTTGTGTGTGTAGATTCCATTGGATTATCTGCACAGAGACTCATGCTGACTGCAAATAAAAATAGTTATATTACTTCCCAAGTTGAATGTCTTTTGGTTTCGTTTTTTAAATTTATTGCACTTTCTAGAACATCCCACACAATACGGAATAGAAATGGCAAAACTACACATCCCTGTTTTGTTTTGATCTGGCAAAAAAAAATTATTCAATCTTCCAAAACATAATTTTACTCATAGGTTTTTCACGAATGCTTGCTATCAGTTTGAAAAATTTCCCTTCTACTCCTACTTTTCTAAGAAGTTGTTATTGTTGATGATGTTTCTTCAGGAACTAATGTAGGATATTCTTAAATGACCTTTCTGTGTCTGTAGAGACTACCATGTGGGTAATTTTTTTAGTACAGCAACATAGTGAATTACTTCTATTGATTTTCAAATTTCAAGTCCACTTTGCATTCTGAGATAAACTGCATTTGGCCATAAGTTACCATCTTTTTACATATTTTTAAAATTGATTTTCTAAAATTTTGTTTAAAATTTTGTCATCTAAGTTAATAAGGCTTATTGATCTGTCGTTTTCTTTCTTTATTCATGCCTTTATGAGGTTTGGATAGCAAGGTATTCCTAGCAACATAGAATGAATTAGAACAGTCTTCTTTTTTCCTCAGTCAAGCATGGCGGCTCACACCTATAATCCTAGCACTTTGGGAGACCAGGGTAATAGGATTGCTCGAGCCCAGGAGTTCGAGATGAGTCTGGGCACTATAGTAAGACCTCATCTCTACAAAAAAGAATTTTAAAAGCCTGTTGTGGTGGTGTGTGCCTGTAGTACCAGCTACTTAGAAGGTTGATAAGGGAAGATAGCTTGAGCTCAGGAGTTGGATGCTACAGTGAGCTGTGATTGTACCACTGCACTCCAGTCTGGGTACAAAGTGGAACCTCAATTCAAAAAAAAAGGAAAAGTTTCTCTTTTTTTTCAATTTTCTAGAAGGCTGTTTATAGAATTAGTATTTCTTTTAATGTTTGGTATAATTTATCAATGACCTATAATAATATCCGAACTTGTTTCCTTTGTAAAAAAGATTTGTAAAAAAAAATAACTTGTATATATTTATATAAATTACACATGTAGCTATTTATGAGTTATTATATCCTGAGTTAGCTTTGGAAGTTTGTGTGTTCAAAAAATTATGTCATTCTATCTAAGTTGCTAAATTTATGGTCATAAATGTGTTAATATCCTCTTAGTACCTTTTTAAATTTTTTGAATTCTACTGTCAATTCAGCTTTCTCATTTTTTAAATTAATAAAAAAATGTGTCTTTCTGTGCCTGGCCCATTTTACTTAACATAATGTCCTTGGTTCCATCCATGTTGCTGCAAGTAACAAGAATGTGTTCTTTTTTTTTTTTTTTAATGACTGAATGGTATTTCATTGTTTATATGAGCTATTGTGAATAGTGATGCAATAAACATGAGGTGAAGGTATCCCTTTGATATGTTGATTTACTTTATTTTGAATGAATGCCCTGGAGAAGGATTGCTGGATCAAATGGTGGCACTATGGCACTATTCTTCATTTTTTGAGAAATCTCTATACTGTACTAACTTACAGTCCCATCAACAGGGTATGAGTTCTCTTTTCACATCCTCTCTAAGATCAGTTATTTTATTTTATTTTTTGTCTTTTTGATAATAGCATTTTTAACTAGGGTAAAATGATGTCTCATTCTGGTTTTGATTTGCATTTTCCTTATAATTAGTGATGTTGAGAATTTTATCATATAACTGTTGACCATGTATATGTCTTCTTTTGAGAAATGTCTATTCGGATATTCTGCCCACTTTTTAATGGAATTTTTTTTTTCTATTGAGTTCTTTGAGTCCTTTGTATCTTCTGGATAATAGTACTTTGTCAGATAGTTCATTCAACAGGTTGTCTCTTTACATTGGTGATTGTTTAGTTTGTCGTGCAGAACATTTTTGTTTAATACAGTCCCATTCGTCTACTTTGTCATTGTCATCTGTGCTTTTGAGATCCTAGCCATAACACAGTTGTTTTATAGTTTTGGGTCTTACTTTTTAGTCTTTATTCCATTGTGAGTTAACTTTTGTATATGATGAGAGATAGGGGTTTAGTTTTATTCTGTAAATAATTATCCAGTTTTTCCAGCACTATTCTTTGAGGTTTTAATTTTTTAATAGGTTAAGACGAGATTTATTAGAAAGAAAGGACATGCTTGAGAGAGAGTATGATGCCTTGAGTGATAGGACACTTAGCTTGTTGTTAAGTGAGTGTTTTATATATATATTTGGTGATGATGAAGCAACCTATTTTTTTTACATTTAGATTCAGAGTATACAGATGTATGTTGGTCATATGGACATTGTGTAGTGGTGGGAATTGGGTCTTGGGTGACCCATTCCCTAAATGGTGAACATTGTGCCTCATAGGTAGTTGCTGAACCTTACCTCCCTCCTTCCCCACTTATTGGTGTCTCCAGTGTCTATTATTTCTGTTTTTGTGTCTATGATTGGAGAGGGTGTTTTTACCCCAATATATGCTCCTGGCACCTTTGTCAAAAATTGGTTAGTTATAAATATGTGGTTTTATTTTTGGATTCTTTATTTGGTTCTTTTGGTCTATATATCTGTTTTCATTTCAACATCATGCTATTTTGGTTACTATGGCCTTGTAATATATTTTGAAGTCAGGTAGTGAGATGCATCTAGCTTTGTTCTTTTTGCTCAGAGTTACCTTGACTATTCAGATGCCTTTTGAGTTCTATATACATTTTAGGATTTTTTTTATATCTGTGAAAAAGATCACAGGTATTTTCATAGAGATTGCACTGAATCTGTAGATTGTTTTGAGCAGAATGATCATCATAATAATATTGTCTTCTGATCCATGAGAGAATAGGGTGTCTATTTGTTTGCATTCATTTTAATTTCTTTCATCAGTGTTTTCCTTGTAGAGGTGTTCTAATTCCTTAGTTATATTTATCCCTAGGGACATTTGAGGTATTATAAATGTGATTACATTATTGATTTCTTTTTCAGTTACTTTATCGTTGATGTGTAGAAATGTTACTGATATTGGTATGTTGATTTTGTTTCCTGCAATTTTACTGAAATTGTTTATCAGATCCGAGTTTTTTTGGTCTAATCTTTAGGTTTATCAAAATATTAGATTATGTTATTTACAAAAGATTGTGCTTTCTCTTATCAAATTTGAATAAGAGATGCTTTTTATTTATTTCTCTTGCCTGATTACTCTGGCTAGGACTTCCAGTACTATGTTGAATAGGAGTGGTGAAAGTGGGCATCTTTGTCCTGTTCCTGGGTTTAAAAAAAAGTTTTTCAGCTTTTTCACATATATTATCACTTGAGTTGTGAATTTGTTATATATGGCTTTTATCATGTTCCTTCTAACCCTGGGTTGTCAAGCATTTTTGTCATGAAAGGATGTTGAATTTTATCAAATGCTTTTCTGCATCTCTTGATATAATCATATGGCTTTTACCTTTACTCTATTAATGTAATGTGTCACATTTATTGATTAGCATATTGTGAGCCTTTCGTCTCTGGTACTGTTTATTATTCTAGCTTGCAGGTTTTCTGTAGTAGTAACATTTAAGTACTTTCTCTTCCTCATTTGTGTGTTTTTTCTACCAGTGAGTTTTATACTTTTGTATGTTCTAATGATGGTAGATATTTATTCTTTCACTTCTAGGTGTAGAACTCCCTTAGGTATTTGTTGTATGTCTGTTCTAGTCGTGAGGAATTTCTTCTTTTTGCTTGTCTGGAAAATATTTTATTTCTCCTTCATTTATAAGGGATAGCTTTGTTATTCTTCATTGAAAGTTTTCTTCCAGCATGTTGAATATACTTTCCCATTTTCTCATGGCCTGTGTAGTCTCGGCTGAGAAAATTACTGTTAGTCTGATGAAGGTTTCCTTATATGTGACTAGGTACTTTCCTTTTGCCCTTTTTAGATTTCTCTTGGTCTTTGTCTTTTGACAGATGAATAATGAGCCTTGAAGACCTTTTGATTCATGCCTATTTGGCGATCTCTGAGTTTTTTGTATCTAGATGTGTATGTCTCTTGGCAAGTTTTCAGCTCTTATTTTGTTAAATGGGTTTACTGTGCCTTTATTCTTCTCTTCCCTGGAATAGCCAAACTTTGACTATTTGGCCAATTCATGGTGTCTTATATGTCATGTAGGCTTTTGTCATTATTTTTTATACTTTTTTTTCTTACAGGGTTATTTCAAAAGACCTGTCTTCTGAAATTCTTTCTTCTGCTTGATCTAGTCTACTGTTGAAGCTCTCAATTGCATTTTTACTTTATTCATTGAATTCTTTCATTCTGAGACTTCTGTTTGGTTTATTTTTTTGATATCTTTCTCCTTGGTGAATTTCTCATTCATATCCTGAGGGTTTTTGATTGTTTTCCTGGTTTCTTTGTATTGCTTATCTGTGTTCTCTTATAGCTCATTCAGCTTTTTTAATTTTATTATTTTTAATTCTTATTCAGGCATTTTACAAATATATTTTTTCATTGAAATTTGTTGCTAGAGAATTATTATATTCTTTTGTAGGTGTCATATTTCTTTGCTTTTTCATGTTTCGTGTGTCCTCACATTGATATCCACACTTTGGGGGACCAATCCTCGAGCCCCAGTTGTGGCAGCAGCAGTCTAAGCATGCCTATCCTTGGGTAATGGTTTCAGCATTTCTTAAGTGGGCCAATTCTTGAACTTCCAGGTGTCTTGCTCAGGTGCCAGAAGTGGCAGTGGTGAGCTGGGCAGCTTGGTGGATTGTTGCATCCCTGGGCAGTTTGCATGGCATGGGCGTTAACAGTAGAAGTAACAAGACAACCTTTGGGTTAACAAGTGAAACACACTGGTGTTAGTTATGGCTATTAGTTATCTATGATGGCCAGTCTCCAGACCCCCAGATGGTGTGTGCAAGTGAGTGTCAGTGGTGGTTGTTGCAGCAGGCTTGGTGGCCAATCCTCAAGCCCCCAGGAAGAGTGAACAGATGACAACCATAGTATATGGGGCAGAATGACCCCCAGGTCTCTGAACAGCCGGCTTTGGCACCGGTGGCAGGTGTTCTAGGTCTGTTTTTTGGCCCTCTGGTGGTACACATGTATACCCAGGGAAACCAGTAGGACAAGGTAATCTCCAGGGCCCGATGAGGTAAGCTCAGGCACTGGAAGTTTGCCAGACTGGCAGTCCTGTCCTCAGACCTCCTGCTGGTATGCACAGGTTATGGTGGCAAGGACAGGACAATCCCCAGGTTTTCAGGCTGCATGCTTGGGAAAGCCCATTTTAGGACAAGTATAAACGTGTGACAGCTCTGCTGCTGGTACAGGTGGGATTGCTGTCAGTGGCAGCACACCAAGGCAGGTAGCTTTTTGTCTCTCAGAAGCACATTTTCAGCTCGGTTTTTCTCGGAGGCAGCTACTCTGGTGAGCTGTACTGCCCATTCCCTGGGGTTTTAGGACACTGTGTGAGCTAGAATGCTAGGTACCAGCTGCACTGCCAGGTTCAGTTGGTGTTGCACCACTATAGCCCTTCAAGTGGACACAGAAAGATGTCAGTAATGCTCCAGGGATGTGGAGATACAGTTTGGTAGGGGCCAGGGTTTTCAAAATGGCACTGTGCTGCAACCGCTTGGGTTTTAATGGGTATAAGAGAAGCAGTGTGAGCTCTCACTCTGGCGTAGTGCTATCACATGGACTCCAAGCAACTCTCTATGGGGACAAACCCCTCCCCAAAAAACTGGAATTATATTTTGGAGGATGAGTCCCTTGTAGTACACTCAGAATTTGTTCCTCCAGATCAAACGGCCAACCAAAGTTTTTATCTAGAAGTTTTAAGAGGTTTACATTACAACTTGTGGAAGACACACCCTGAGCTGTGACAAACAGGTGATTGGTTCTTCCACAATGACAAAACACCTGCCCACACCAGGCTGAGTGTTCAACAGTTTTTCAGCAAAAAAGACATGATCCCTGCGCCCCATCTTTCTATTCAACCAATCTCTACTCAAGCAAATTTTTTTTTCCCAGATGAAAAAAGTCCTCTAGGGGAAACGTTTTTGCAGATGTGGAAGAGGTGAAACCAAAAATGGCAGAAGTACTAAAAGGCCTCAAAACTGATGAGTTCAAAAACTGTTTTGAGTAGTGGAAAAAGTACCTCAATGAGTATATTGCATCAAATGGAGAGTACTTTGAAGGTGACTGAAGTTTAAACATGTAAGAATAAATACACAATTTTTTATACATGAATTCCAGTTTTTTGGTGGGTTCCTCCTTGTATACTAATCTCAAGGCATACAAGAGTTGAAGGCTAGAATTTCAGGAGTCCACAGTGGGCATGTGGACCACTAGGGATTTCTCACATACACTTTCCTTTCCCTGCAGTGGGTGCCTCTGTGGGGTTCCAGCCTAACTAGCTACCTTGAGTTCCTCTCCTTCGATGTCTCAGTTGACTTCTGTCTGTCATGTCTTTGCTAAATCTCAGTCTGCTCTCTCAGATGTTCTATTTCAAGTGTGGTTATCTTGAAATATTGGTTCTTTGTAGAGAAGCCTAGTGCTGGCTACCTCTAGTCAGCCATAGTGAAGCCTACTCTCATTCTTGATAATTGGTAATTACTCTACTATTATGTTGTTTTTCTGATTAGGTTGACTACAGATTTATTAATTTAGTTTCACAAAATACCAGACTTTTGGGTTTATTGATGTTCTGTAATATTTTCTGTTTTCTATTTTACTGATGTCAACTCTGGTTCCTATTTTTATTCTTCCACTGACTTTGGGTTTAATTTGCTCTTATTTTTCCAATTTCTTAAGGTGGCATATGGAGTAATCAATGTGAGATATGTATTCTTTTCTAATACTATCAATGTTTCTATAAATTTTCTCTAAGTTCTGCTTTATCATCATCCTGTCAATTTTGATATGTCAAGTTCACATATTCATTAAATTTGAAATACATTATAATTTTTAATTTAATTTATTGTTTGAACTATGAATTATATAGAGTGTGTTAATTAGTTTCCAAATACTGAATATTATCCAGGTATCTATTTGTTATTGATTTCAGATTTAATTCTTCAAAGATGAAAGAACTTTTTTATTACTCAATTATTTTATATTTCTTAAGATTTATTTTATGGCCAAGAATATAATTTATCTTACTAACCATTTTACATCTGAAAAAAGAACATGCATTTGCTGCTCTTGGGTGTGGTACTCAATAAATGTCAATTAAGTCAAGATGATGAATAGTATTGTTCAAAATTTATATATTCTTATTAATATTTCATCTGCTTTGTTTTATTCATTTTTGAGAGGGGGCTATTGAAACCACCAACTGTATTTGAATTTGTCTATTTATTCTGGCAGTCGTATCAACTTTTGCTTCAGGTACTATAAAGTTGTGTTTTCTTTTATTATGTGCACACATATTCAGGATTTGTTACAACGTCTTCACAAGTTGACCCCTTTATAATTATAAAACAATATTCTTTCTGCTTTTGTAGTCTTTGCTCAGTCATCTACTTTGTCCTGACATTAATATAGCCATTCTAGCTTTCTTTTTATTATGTTAGTATACTATACCTTGTTTGCTAATTCCTCTTTTATTTTTTTGTGTTTGTATATTTAAAATTCTCTTCTGTAGGCTACATAGAGTTGAGTCTTGCTTTTTAATTCAGTTTTATAATCTCTGTTCTATATTTAAGGCATTTCACACACATGTTTAATGTGGCTATTGGTATATGATTAGATGTGAAGTTATCATTTTAATTTTTTTCTGTTCATCACTTCTCTTTTTTGTTATTTTTCTGCTGTTTATTTTGTTATTTGTTGGCTACTTAAGATAGAATTCTTTACTTTGTTACTTTAAGAGTGTTTTCAGGTTTACTGTATACATCTTTAATTTATCACACTTGACTTTCATGAGCTATTATACCACTTCATGCATAGTACAGGAATCTTACAATAGTATATTTGAATTTCAACCTCCTGATCTTCATAAGCTTGTTACTGCATATTTTACTTTTACATGTTTTATACCCTACAATACTTAGTATTATTTTTAATTAAGCAGTACATTATTTCTTAAGGAGATTTAAATAATTTTAAAAACTTATGTATTTGCCCGTAAGTAAATTTTCAGTGTTTTTCATTTCCCTTATGTAGATCAATATTTTTATCTATTATTTTTCTTCCTCAGTCTGAGTTACTTTCTTTATTGTTTCTTGCCACATAGGTGTGCTGGTGAATCTTTTTTTTAAAGTTCTTTCGTGTCTGAAAAGAGCAAATCTTTAGTTTTGAAAGATATTTTCACTAGCATAGAATTCTGTGTTGATGTTTTTTATTTTAGTACTTTGAAGATGTTGCTGTACTCCTCACGTGCATTTTTTCTGACAAGATATCTGCTGTCATTGTTATCTTTGTTCCTATGATTGTAGAATGCCCTTCTCCAGCTGCTTTTAAGATTTTTATTTAATCACTGCTTTTGTGGAATGTGTGTCTTGGTGTCATTTTCTTAGTGTTTGTCGTGTTTGTACTTCATTAATCTCCTTTGAATTGTGGGTTTATAGTTTCTATCAAATTTTGAATTTTTTTCAGCCTTTATTTCTTTCAATAATTTTTGTCTCCTCACTTTTGGAAACCCCAACTACACATGTACTAGGTTGCTTAAAATTGTCTCATGGCTTGTAATTCTCTTTTCTATGATTTTTATTTTGTATAGCTTCAACTGTTATGTTTTCAAGCTTATTATTCTGTGTTCCTGCAATGTCTAATCTGTCAATAATCACCATCAAGTATCTTCACACTTTGTAGTTTCTATTTTTAGATGTTAAATTTTTTAAATGTCTTCCTTGTTTCTACTTAAGCTTTTTAAATAATGGAATGCAGTAACTATTTAAATGTTTTTGTTTGGTTGTTCTAATACCTCTGTCTGTGTCAGTGCTAGATTTTTTTATTGATTGCTTTATCTCTTCATTATATTATATTTTAATGCTTCATTGCATGACTGGTAATTTTTAATTGAATTGTCAGACTATAAATTTTATCTTGTTGGGTGCTGGACATATTGTCTTTTTATAGATATTTTTTAGCTTTTCTGTAGAACAAAATTAAGTTATTTGGAAATACTTTGATCTTTTTATGTCTTGCTTTTAAGGTTAGTTCAGCAGGATCAGAACAGTGCTTACTCTGGAGTTAATTATTCGCCATTACTGAGGCAAGAACTTTTAAGTGTGACACCCAAGACTCTGTTAACCACACAGGCTTTCTAGTCTGACTGGTGGGAACAGGCAATTGTCCCTGTCTTCTTCCCTGTTGGGGTTTGTCCCTGACCTGAAGTAGTATCTTCACATGTATATGCTTATCAGTACTCAGTTGAATACTTGAAGGAAAATTTCTGCACGTTTCTGGAGTTTTCTCTCTGAGCAGCTCTAGCCTCCTCAGTGTGTCACATTGTAAATTCAAGCTGCCCTGGGATCCCTGAAATCTCAGCCCTACTTCCTCAACTTTGGGAGTCACCTGTTTTTCCCTACTCAGGACTATGGCCTAGAAACTTTTAAGGCAGAAACAATATCTGATATCCAGTGTCTTGAAAGCCATTGTTTCATACATTTTGTTTCTTATGATTTCTAGTGGGAGCATGAAAAAAATTAAAACATAATATTGCCCCCACGATAATTACCAAATGGTAGTCACTCAATAAATACTGAGTACTTACTATGTCTTAGTCATTATAACAGTTTACCTAAATTATTTATATCCTTTAATATCATATTACAAGGTTTTACTTCTTTGTTAATTTAAACTTTTATGTAAAGGAGGAAAATCAAGGTTAAATATGTAAAATGCTATGCCAAATACCTAGCAAATTATGGATCTAGTTTTCGAATCCAGATTTTTCTGATTCCAAAGATCTTGTGCTTTCTATAGCACTATGGTAATTATTTACCATTTAATAATGGATTTTCTAATTATCCTTTCCAGCTAAGGGCATTAAAATATTTCTAATCTACTACCTTAAAATATTTAACCGACTAGTAGAATTTGAAGAGATTTTCTGTAGATCAGCAAGGGAAAGATTATACTGCAAGAACAAAAGTGATAAAATGAAAAGAATATAAAGTTATTAACTGTATCACTCAGTTCCATGCCAAATACTGAGAATAAAAACTTGCAGTTAGAAGAAAATGAGGGCCCAGAGATTTAGACAACCAAAGGGAGACTCAGAGGAGGAAATGGTTCATTTGACAAACCACCAAACACAGCACATAATTGCTGACTTAAGAACAAAACTGTTGGACGTTTTAGAAGCTACATTATCTTGATGGCTTATAAATATCATCTAATATTTTAAAGATACAGGCTTTCTAAAAATTTAACATTACCAATGTAATGTTCATTAAATATATAAAATAATTTTTGACTTACAAATATTACTAAAAGTCATATTATTTTTATGGAAAGTCACTTAATCTAAGATCTTGATTTGCATATTTTAAATAAATATATATAATAAATATTTTCAGAAAAAATAACCATTTTTAAAACTCCTGTAGTATTGTAACTGTCACAAAAATCAACAAATATCTTATTACTGAATAGAATCGATTATGAAATTTGCAAAATGCAATAAAGCTAAGAGAACATTCCACAGATGTTGTGCCAATAGCTCTATCAAATAGTCAAGAAAGACCAATTACCTCCAATGCAATTCATGTAGTTAACACAACCTTATGTGAGAAGTTGGTATACTTCATGCCTATTACCTCCTCACTAAAAGCTTTTTAAAATATCCTGGGTACACTATATATGAAAAGATGAAAAGAAAATCTATATAGCATTTAAGATCTGTGCATCCCTTAGAAGTAACTGGAGTAAAATATCACCTTGAAAGGCATTAGGACAAAACAATAAATTTTCCAGAACTACTTTCCATTCATTTCAGCTATTTAAAGATTCCTGCACTGAAGTAAAATGTAAACTTTAAGACTATTTCATTCCTGTAGAAGAGAGGACTAAGAAAGAATCTTGACTGTACAAATGAATACTCATGATATGATTATTTTTCTTGATGGTTTGGTTGTAAAGAATGGACATGGAAATTACTTTCTCCTACATATCAGCATTCTTTAAGCATCCAAGGAACTCAGAATCCACTCCATAGAAGGAGAAGAAACTTTTGACTTAAAAAAAAGAAAAGCAAGGGTAAAATGATATTATATGTAAGTGCTCAGATGAACTATCAACATATGTAAAACATTATGGTACTAATATGGAAACAGATATGTACTCGTTACAGAACAGGTGCAGTTCTGAGAGGAGAACTGAACTAATTTCCCAATGACTTGCTAGATAAAATTGTAAATCATTAAAGAATAGAAATGTATACCTGAAAAGGACCTTGGAAATCATTTGTTAGAAATTCCTCTTTCTTTTTGCACTTGAAGAAAAGAAAACTCAAAGATGGAAGGTTAAGGTAAATTGTTCAAAGGATTAAGATAGAAAGAACTAGAACTGGAACTCAGCTCTGCTCACAATCGGAGAACTAAATAAATACATTCTCTGTGTGATATCCCACAGGTACTTATTGGTTTGTTTTTATTTAACAGGGATGCTTGTACATTTTATGACAAGTATTTTATAGGATTTAATTTGTTTTTACATGGTGCTGGGTGTTGAGTGCCAATCAAATGATTCTTAAGGTTATTTTTGATTTTGCAAGTACTTGTACACTTACAAGTAAAAATGTGTGGGTAGAATATTAATGGCAACATTTACTACTGAAGATTGAAAACTCACTTTGAAGCCTTCTATTAAGATAGATGATTATGTTATGGGAAGATTAAGACTAGGTCAAAATTAGGTTCAAGGTAAAACTTTAATGAACCATATCCTCCTAATTATAAAGATCTTTTGCCTCTGAGTTTAAATTGCTTTTTAAAGACTATCTCCATGATTTCTCAGTCATTTTTACTGTTTGCAAGAATGTCTCAGTTATCTTTCCAGCACGAGAAAGATGACATTATTCAGGTTTGCCATGCTCTGAGCTACACTGCATTCCAGGAAACCTTGGAGGAAAAGAAATTTCAGCCCAGATCATACTTGCTCCCCACTACCTACAAGAGCATGCAGGCCACTTACATTGCATTTCATGAGACCATGATTGCATATAATTTCAATAGAAAACCAAAGTGATTTATAGAAATTCATTGGAGACTAAAAATGAATGAATGAATCAATCAATCAATCAATCGATTAATTACTTAATGGGCCAAAGCAGAAATGAATGAAGTAGAATTATTTTATGCACTGTGGAATGAGTAGGTTGAAGAAAAGTAAAACTGTAAAAGGTTTTTGCCTATAAGATAGACACTTATTAGGCAGCCATGTCAGTTACTGTACATATGTAATATAATTTAATCTTCACAACAGCCCTTTTACAGACAAGACTAAGGTCTAGAAACTTACCTATCATGGGGCAACATGACTGGAAAGTTGTAGCACCTCTATTCATTACTGTTTCCTGTTCAAAGCGCATGTTCTTTCCACTAAATCACACAGGCTCTATGAGCAGACTACCTGAGCTCATGTGTGCTCTATGAGCAGATTACCTGGGTACAATCCTGTCAATAACATACTCCATTAATCAAGGGCAAAATTAAATGGGATCTGGAGCTCTATAGCTACTTATAAGATTGTGTAGATTTTATTGCTATAGATATACTTTGCATACTTGTTTTAGTTTCCTTATTTTCTTTGGTTGCATTGGTGAGTACTTGTTCAGTTGCAAATAACAGAAAATCCAGCTCCAGTTGGCTTAAGCCAACAAGGTTTGCTTGTCTGAAAAACCCAAGGGCACGTGACTTTAGGCCTAAATGAATCAAGGGACTCAGACAATATGAGAGGACCTGAATTCTTTTCATTTCTCTCTTCTGCTTCTCATACTGGTTGTATTTTGAGGAACTTCCTAGTGACATGATTGCTGCCAGCAGGTCTAGGCTTTTTTTCTCATTTGCTTATATCTATGGAGGGGAAAGAGAAAAGATGGATTTTCTTTTTCTAACATGAATATTGAATGTGACTCACGTTTGAGTTTTGAATAAACAGATTCTGGAAACTTTGTCCCTGAACAGAAGGATATAATGTTCAGTTGACCAAGCTGTAGTTGACCATTCTTAAAGAAGGGAATCAAAGCCACATAATTAGAATAGCATGGTAATGAGAGTATGTGGCTCCCCAAGGAAGAAAAATGCTATATTCAGAAAAAAGGTTAATGTTTGCTAAGTATCAACAATTATGATATTTTCACTGCAGCTCATCATTAGGAAGAAAACAGAAATATTTGTTATTAAAAATCTGTATGCACATGTATCAAAGTGATAGGTATTTGAGAAGAACAGTGGCAAACACATGTGGATAATTTAAAACTAGGTAACCTTTTGATACAAAATATATCATGGTCGTGCATTTGGAAGTTCAACTTATACATGATGACTGAGAATCACCTCTGAATGCAAGGAATCTTGATGCAGACTATCACCCTATGACAGGAAACAGGTTAACAAGACCTAGAGAACAAATTCTATCTCCAATAGATTGGCAATCTGTGTCCCCACAGTGATAGACATTGGCACCAGTATTTTCTGGCCTCATCTGGTTGGTGTGGAAAGAGAATTTTCTGGTACTAATTTTGAGAAAATTCATTCAGAACTTACAGCCAACAAGTCTGTCATACAAGTCAATGAGCATTACATTCTCCACAAGTCCTGAAGGTAGGCTTGTCTTTTCTGTGTGAACATATATATGTAACACACAATAATTATAATCCTACTTGGGCTCTTTAATCAAAGTAATATGTCACCTATATATCCACCATTTTTTAATATTAGTTTTTTCTTCCAACAATAGCTTAAAGACATTATATGTTGAAATATTTTTTTACATTTCTGTTTAAAATTATTTTTGTAAACAATTTAATAAAACTTAGCACCACCCAGTAGTCAAAAGGAAGCAAAAGCCAACATTAACTGAAGAGTCTAGACTAGTTCTAAGGTCATTTGAAATTCAGCAAATTGACTAAAAGTAACAAAAAGAAAGTCCATGTGAACCATGCCCTAGTGAATCATAATAATGGCAAAAAGAAGAAGATGAAGATGGTGATGATCATCTTGATACATGACTATGATATAAAAAAAAGCGTTTGACATTATCTGTGCATCAGTTCTCTATTAAGGTACAGTTAAGCTTCTGTAATGGATAAACTTCCAATTCTCAGTAGCTGGAGACAATGATAGTTTATTATCGTTCATGTAACTGTCAAAATACTTGTATCTTACTGGTGGGTGGCTCTCTTCCAAGCTAAGATTCAGAGACCCAGGATCCTATGTCTTAGGTGTTCACCACACTGGACTCCTGGTATCCAAGTCTCCTTAGTCATCAAGCCCAAATGAAGAAAGCATGGAGGATGGCTTGTGGGAGATCTTTAATAGTCTCGAAGCAGGACATTGGACCTCCACTCAAAATCACTCAAAATCCTACTGGCGAAGGAGGCAGGGAATTGGGATCTCACAGTATGTCCAGTTTAGGGGAATGCATAAAGCTGACTCACCCAAATCCAGGCAGGTTTTAACCCACACAACAACCTTAATCCATAGATAGCTTCTTATGTTATCTCTTGATGTTCTCAAATGCAGCACAACTTCATGATAACAATGCCCTAACATGTGTGTAATAAAAACGTTTTATGGGGGAATGTATTCCTTGGATTTTTTTTTTTTTTTTTAGTTTCAGGATATCTGTTAGCATTTCATGGATCCCAGTTTGAGAAATGTTACATTTTTATGTCACTTTCCATTCATGTGGAGACATATACATATATACACCAAGTTTTTGCATAGTTTTCGAATGTTCTGGGACTTTGGGAAGGAAAGCACTGACTGAGCTTTGTGCTTTGGGTGATATTTAAAAAATTAGTCCAGATCTATCCACAGCCACTCCTCTTGTCTTTACTATAACTTTTGTGAAACATGGTCAGGGTCAGAAGAGCAATCTGTATCTATGTAAGCAAAGCTAAATGATCATCTTGGTCCCATTAGCACATATGTAGATGAGCTCATCAATTACAGACAGGTTTCCTAATACTGTGAGAAAAGAACCTAATCATCACAGACACTTCTTAAAGGTGTCATGCCAGTCTGACAATTTTATCCATGAAAGATAGGAGGGGTCTATACGTTTAAAAATTAACAGATTGCTAAATTATTGAAGTCCAATTCCCAATAAAAAGTTTTTATTACCATCTGCATTGTAACATTGAAAACAAAACAGGAGGAAGAAAATATTTTACTTCTTACATTGAAGGCATATTAGTTTTTTCTCATTTTCTAAGAGAAGAATCTGTGTCATACACAGAAGCTTACCGAAGTTAGTCTAGAAGAAAAGAGGCGGCATGGCATAATAAGAAGTGGTGTGGAAATGGCATCAGAGGACTGTGGGTCAATTCCATCAGCAGTGTGACCTTGAGCAAGTCACTTCATCTCTCTGGGGCACAGTTTTCTTGTTGCAAAATGAAGTCAATAAGAATGTCACTGCCTGGCTCCCATGTCTGTTGTGAGAGTCACATGTATGTCAAAGCATCGTGTCAAATATGAATTATAGAAAGACAGAACTGCATATTTATAGAAAAATATGACAACATTTTAGGAGGAAAATGCTTTCTATTGTTGCATAACTAAGCCATTCATTTTGTTCCCTGATCTTTCTTTTTCAAAACCATCAAAGTCATCGCGTAATACAGTGAAGTAGCTTTGAGCAGGGTCTGTGGCAAGAGAAACCAGCTCTCTAGTGCTATTTGTGTGACCTTGAACAGCTTTTTATTCTCCCAGCAACTTAGACTCCCCATGTGAATTGGGGAAAAAAAAATACATTCCTCATAAAGTAATTATAAGAAGGATTAAATGAGATAACATATGTAAAATGTTCCACATAGTGCCTGGCCCATAATAAATGTTGGCAGAATTTATTGTGTGTATTAACAGGGAAGGGCATTAGTTCCTGTTGACCTACGACTTGCTTCTCTTAGCTTCCCACCCTGCTCATTTTCTATGAGGGAGAAGAAAAGTGATACTAGGCAGAATAGGAATTTGAGGTTCATTGTGGAAATGAAGGTTTTCAAGAGAAATGGGAATCTGCCTTAGGAAAACAGTTCTTTCTGGCGTGTGATGGTCTCACCAAGGCCCCTGACTTGGTACAAATTGCCTGTGATTATGTTTTGCATACCAATCACCTAACCCCCAAAGCCCTTCCTTTGAAAACTTTTCATTGCATGTGTACAAGAAATTCTCTACTTGTTGCATATCAATGGGACACTTAAAATACAACATATATTGAATAGTTTCTCCATGTTGTAGCATCTCCATGATGTAGCATCCATGACGTAGCATTCTAGCATTTTATGCCCAAATGAATCAGAAATGACAAATTCAAATGATAGCTGGACTGGGCAAGGAACAAATGTAAGTGAAGTAAGGTTTGTATTCTTTAAACACGGATGTGCTTATTAGCAAATTAAAGCAAGGAGATATCTTCTGGTTTAAAAAGAAATATATTCTTCCCATTTGTTTTTGAAGCTCCTGTATGTCTTGGACATTTATTTTCTTTCATGTTAGAAAGACATGAAAACTATGCCCATACTATTTTTAAAAATCAACAATAAGCATAGGTAAATGGAACTAGCATTCTGTCCCAATGATAGGAAGAGATTATGATGTAGACTGCTGCAAATAGAAGAAAGGGCATAACATCTACAACGGAGATGCCACACTTCTTCAGTCAATGGTTATCATGTAAGAATGTGAGACCATTCTGATTTCCAAGTTTTGAACTAAAACCAGAAATTTGATGTTTAAGTGAAATCTCCCAGGTTTCTAATGTTGGCTCAAAAAAAAAAAAAAAAAAAACCTGTTAAACATAATGCAGGCCAACAAAAAGTACCTGCAGGTCAAATATGGCTTTATGATTCCTGACAATTACAAGAACCCCCTTGTTGCAAAAGTAACTGATTGCAAAGGAGCTAAATGACTTGCCCAAGGTCACACTGATACTGTTGAAGCCAAAAGTTGAATGTGGATCTCCTGACTGTTAGCCCAGGAAAATTAGTCTGTCTTCTCACATCCAAAGCAGCCACAAGATTGATGACAATAAGATGCATGAAAATAGAACAAAGCAGTTAAATATATGTGTTCTTATTATTTCTGCCTCTCTTTTTTGTCTTGAGAGATTTCTCCATTTCTCATGTATTATCCAGTACATAAGACCTCTTTTCTCCCTGTCTTTGTGTGATAATAACCTTCACACTCACGAGAAGCAGTCTTCTGCTTGATAGATAATGCCTTTACAGATTTAAGGAAATATACTACAGTCAATATGCAAAAGGGTTTGGTATAAGAAGCACATATTGTATCATTTAAGTCAATATTTTATAATATATATATATTCATAACACAATCATGCAATTGCACCTGTTAGCTTTCATAGTTTTTAATACCCAGTATGAGGCTATGGACCACATATTGACATACTGATCAAAATGCTAGTTTTTATATAGTATAATAATTGCGAAAATACTCATAGGGTTACAGATCAGAGCATCAAATGCCAAATACTAATAAAAAGAATTGTTTGGGGCACAGTACATCTAATTTTCTCAGCCTCTCATACTCTGAGGTAACACAGGCTTAAACTAAAAAGATTACTTATGGTTACCTGGTGGGCTAATGCCACCCAACCCAAAATCTATACAACAGCAGGCACTGAATCACAAATTATTAGGTTGTGAGAAAACAGTGATTAAAACCTGAAGCTGGCCTCGTTACATTTATAATTAGATTTATTCAGTGAATTTGGAAGACAAACCACATTTTCCCCTACCTTTCTCAAGCACGTGTGCATGTATACACACACATTTTCTCTCTCTTTCTCTCTCTCTCCCCCTCCCTTTTTCCTTTTGTGCTATTGAAGTATTTTGATATTTCATCTACTTATTAGTAGTGTGGAAATGCAGGAAGGAAAGCTGAACTTCAAACATTTATTTTGGCAATTGGTTATATAGCTGAAACCAAGGTGTTCTCTCTACATCCAAGGGCACTGATTAACTTCCCTTAAGAGTCTGTGCCCCTTTTAGAACCCTGTACTCAGGGAGACTGTCTTTTACGTAGTGATAAAATCAAAAGTTCTGAAGAGGAAAAAAAGAAAGAAAGAAAAAGGTTGCCAATGTTAATTTATCTTCCATTTGCTAAAGCTATGTGACACTTCCAGCTAATACTAGCTCTTTGGAGAACTGAAGCATCAGGAATACACATGTTAGGTGAAAAGGGACAGATCTCAATTAATCAGAAAATGCCATTAGTGCGAACACTCTACTCCCTAATGAGCCTGTGAACTGAGTTCTTGCTATTCTATACCGATGTTGGGAAATTCCCCAAGCAGTGGAAGAAGCCGGGATGTTCTCTCCTTCCACCCATCACGTCCCTGGGAGCTATAGCTATGCATTCATATTGCAGGCAAGCCTTGGGAAAAATGCGGAGGTCAGCCTTAGTTCAACTCTAATAGGGACTTATTTCTCTGGTACAAATCTGTAGAGAGAGTTTTGCAACCCTCTCTTGATTTATTTGAATGTCTTTTTTTTTTTCTTTTTGTTTCTGGGACTACCACCTCTGGAAAGGGGCCAGTCCTGCCTAATTTCATCATGTCCCTGGAGCCTTAATCAAAACAACAGCTAACAGGTGTAGAGCCCTTAATGCTTTGCTGAGGAGCTCATTTAATCCTCACGACAACCTGATGAGGCAGCTGTGATTATTATCATTCCCATCTTACAGCTGAGGACACCAGAGCCTTGAAAATAGTGTCTCGCCTAGCACCATACAATGAGTAAATGATGTAGCAGGATTTGAACTCAGGCAGGCTGACTCTTAGTCTCTGTGTTAGGCTAAATGTGCAATGAAAGTCCTTATCATTTTTTTAAAGTTTTGTTCATTGTTAGATAATACTATAGCAATATTAATAGAGCTGCTTAGGAGGGGGAACAGCCATTTTAAAATGTCACTTGTTCTAATTATGTTCTGCATGTAATAACTTATTGATCAAGTCTAACATAGATTATGAATAAACACACTTTCTTCTTAACTCTTACCATCTCTTTAAACTTCTTTGATGGAGTTCTTTCCCAGCTCCCAGATGAAATCCCAGATAGGCCTTTGGGCACTTGAAGTCACACAGAAATAGTGTCCACTCATTAATTGGAATGTCTAGTCCAAGATATCGCTCAGAACTTCAAATCTGATTTATTGTTAAAATGTCCCTCCTCCAGCTTGGGTCCAAAAGCCAGGAAAAGGTGAGAAGGGGTGGTCCTCCTCCTTTAATTTAATCCTGTTAAATTGTATTTATTTTTATGTTTTAGCATTTTGAAAAAACAGACTAGCTCCTTATTTTGTATGCTAATAAAATAGATAAATTAACACAATTAGGAAAACCCTCAAATCGTTGCTTTCCTCGGTTCACCTCCTCCACCCACTCCCAAACTACCGCTTCCGCGGAGATCTCCTTGCCCTCCAAGTAAAACTACTAGCAGGACTCAAAACAACCCCACACCGGTTCCCTCTTTCACATAGCCACAGCTGTGCAGTGAAGAATTACTGAGTCTCCTTTTGCCTTGACGAACACTGCTAAACAGCAGCATTCTCCTGGTCTGACATTCACTTGACCCCATTCTTTCCCAGTACCCATTTCTAGCTGCCTTGATAGAAGCCAGTCATCAGTCTGCTGTCTCCCAAATGTAAGAAACATCTTTCAAAGTGAGAGCTCTCATTAGGCTTGTGTCAGGAATTAGTACCACCACATATTCCTCCTCTAAGGTGGAACATGAGGATACAGGCAGAATAGCTATTTCTATAAAAGTGTCTTCAGCCATGTGCCTTCCTCACTCTGATCCACTTTCTGACCTCCCCTAAGGAGCCCATGAATCATGGAACAAGGTTACTCCCTTTGAAAATTCCGCTTATGGGTGAGGTCATCTCAAACTAATTGTGTTATTATGATATTATGTCAACAATGACTGATGGAACAAACTTCTCATTCTGATATCTTTTACAGGTTTATTCATAGTGCATGGTAAATATTATCCATAAAATTTCCTGTCTTGTCATGGTGTTTGACATTTTGATGCCTGCATAGTATTTTACTTTACTTATTCTCCATATTTACCTATGTTTGCCCTATTATTGTATTTGTAGACTGCAAAACTTTGCATTTTAATCTTTTTTGTATTCATCAGAAAGTAGTAATCAAAGTATAAAACCTATTAAAGGGTCCGCTGTTTCAAGAAATTGACTGTTTCTAAATTATTTCTTTTATAATCTTGAAATAAAGAATGCAGTAAAAACACTAGCTCCAATTAACTTGTATTAGTTTTTGTATTTTACTACAGTCTTCCCTCTGTATCCACCATTCCACATCCAAGGGTTCAAGCCAACCACAGATCAAAAATGTTGTTAGGCATTCAGTGGCTACATCTATACTGAACATGTACAGACTTTTGTTCTTGTCATTATTCCTTAAATTATATAGTAGTAGAACAACTATTTATATAGCATTTGCAATGTATTAGGTATTTTGAGTAATATAAGTATGTGTACAGGAAAATGTGAGTAGTTTATATTCATATACTACATATGCTATTTATCTTTCTGCCTTCTCTCTCTCTCTCTCTCTCTCCCTCCCTCCCTCCCTCCTTCTC
>NW_007022818.1:184202-244573 GCF_000164805.1 Carlito syrichta
TCTCTCTCTCTCTCTCTCTCTCTCTCTCTCTCTCTTGAGACAGTGTCCCACTCTGTCATCCAGGCTGGAGTGCAGTGGCACAATCATAGCTTACTGCAACCTCAACCTCCTGTGCTCAGGTGATCCTTCCACCTTGTATGGCATTTTATAATATGTAAGGCATTCGAGCATCTATAAATGTTGGTATCCGTGGGGTCCTCAAACCAATCTCCTGCAGACTCCAAGGGATGGCTGACTGTATTTTAAGAAATAATGACTAGCTCTTGATTTTGTATGCCAATAAAGGGGTAAAAAGTTTGCATTTTAAAACGAGCTAGAAAAACTAAAAGGCAACAAAGAGAGATGCAAACTTCCAAAGAAGGGATCAGTTTAGAAAATGATAATACGTATTCCGCATGATATGTTTTAAAGTTATGGTTGACTAAATGCAAAAAAGAAGATAATTAAGTTCCCATCCCTGTGTGACATTGAAAGAGAAACAGACAACTACTTGATGTTGAATTCAGTATATTCAGAATGGCTCTCTAATTATAAAACAAAAGAAGATATGTCGGCATTCAGGTTCATCTGCAAATTTTAGAAAAAAGAAAAACAAAAAAAGTAATGCTTAATTTAGAAATGTATATCTTTTTAACATTCAAGAAGTCTAGAAGAAATCAGTTTAGGGCTGGTGTCACACTTCCTGGAGTCAGGGACCCAGACTCCTTTCTGCTTATTACTCTACTAGACACTGTTTCCATTCCTGGGGTCACTTTGTGATCCAAGATGGCTACTGGATCATAAGTCATTACATCTTCACTCCATGCCCAGGGAAGAAAGAAGCAACAAAAATAGGTGTGTTCCCTTCCTTAGAATACATTCCATCTGCCTACATCTCACTGGACAGAAATTAGTCCCATGACTCCATCTAGCAGAGGATGAAAAAGTTACTTTTATTCCAGAGGTCCATGTGCCAAGTTAAACAAAAAGCAAATGTATTTCTGCAAGAGAAGACAAGGATAGATTCTGAAGAACAACTAGCCATCTCTGCCACAAGAGGATAAAGTGCTTTGTTTACTATTATAACCCAAAGCCAAATGGAGTTAAAGAACTGAACTAAGTGGCAGGAAGAATACAGGAAGAAAGAGAGATGCAAACTTCCAAAGAAGGGATCAATTTAGAAAATGATAATACGTATTCCTCATGATAACCTCAGTGTCTTTCTCTGTCTACATCCTTTTTCAATGTGACTCTCTGCATTTTACATTAAATAGAGGTGGAGTCTATTTCTCCACCCTCCTGAGTGTGGGTTGGCAATGAATTGCTTTCACAGATAAAGTGTAGCAGAGGTGATGTTAGGAGACTTCTGAGGCTAAGGCTTAAGAGATCTTACAGTTTCTGTTTTCGTCATCTTGCAACATTCCTACCATTATGTAAGGAAGTCCAGGCTAGACTACTGAATTATGAGAGAGACCATGTAGAGAAAAAGGCTCAGCTGACAGCTTGCACTGGGATCTCAGACTTGTGAATGAGGCTATTTTTAGAGTTTCTTTTTATCCGAGCTCTTTAGATCTGAGCTGACAGCTGACGGAAGCCTTGTGAGTGAGCTCAAAAAAGACCAGCAGAATAACTGCCCAGTCAAGCCTCAGATCTATGAGAAATAATAAATCACTGCTGTATTAAGCCACTAAGCATTGGTGTGGTTTGTTATGCAGCAATGGACAACTGATACATTAGTATATTTTTAAATTGCCACAAAAAATAATATGACATCTGATATACCTTAAGATGATGGCTTTTAAATTTTACAAAAATGAAATAGTCCTGATATTTTAAAAAAAAACCCTATTACAGATATTGAAAATATTGACTTGAATTCTAACTCTGTAATACATTAACATCAGTACTACCGATTTCCCCTTTTAGAAAGGCCCTGCAAATACTTTATTCAATACTTGAAAATAGAAATAACAGAAAGCCTCATTACCATGTTTGTGCAAGATACCACTTCCCAGATACTGGTACTGATATAACTTAAAAAATGTTCTTGATTAACTGTTAGGTCAGCAAGTCGGTGCCATGGGAAAGATGCAAAGAATTCACAAAGAGTAGGTCAGAAAACGTTTATTTAGAGAGTAGATTCAAGAAAAATTGGAGAGGGGGCCAGACGCTTAAGGGACGTTGGCCAGCAAATGCTTGTGGTTGAAAGCTTTTAAAGGTTCCCTTTAGTGGGGGCAGGTCGCCATGATGATGGGGTGGTGGTGATGTCACATCAGTCAAGAAGGACTGATCACAGTAGATTAGGTCAGCTTTGCCCTTTATGGCAGGAAGACACATACTTTGAATAAAAGGGTAGTTAGTACAAAACATGCTTTGTGGGTTACAAGACAATTATCAGTAGCTACCTCTGGGAAACTTGTTTTGTTTCTTGTTTAATGATTATAAAGTGGGTTGAAGTAAGCTGCTGAAAAAGCATGACAAAGATACGCAGTGTTAAAGTGGCTGCCACTCTGACTAAAGTTCATCCATTTTGGCTTTCACCTTTGTTGACAAAGTGAAGAAATGTTACATTCAAGAAAGATGATGCAATAAGTGGAGAAAATAAAATATGACTAAAAGCAAACCAGCTACTTATTTATGAGCACCTATTTCAAAAAGGTAGACAATACCAGAACCTGGGATACTAATGATTAAAACATTGGCAAAAAGAAAAGAAAAGCTATATAGACCTACAAACACAGCAGCATTACTAAAAATGAATAGTCAAGTAAGGCTAAAAACCAAAAGGGTAGTCTATGTATTCACAACCTTAAAAACAGCATTGCTGGCCTTAGGCCTTCATCCTCCTCAAGACTCACCAACATCATTAGATTCCATGTATTTAAAAATTCATAATTTGAATAGAGCTAACGAAGTTGTGAAGGGAACCAGCTTTTTCTTAAAACACGCAGTTGCTCCTTCCTCACAACTCCTTCTTAAGCATGACCATGTGAGCCATTCTTTCTCTCACTGACCCCAGTTCCAGTCTGGAGAAATATTTTTGTCCCTCTCCTACTGTCTTACTCCCAAAAGCAATAGCTATGTCTACATGTTGTTCCCAACTGGTAGAAAAATAAAACAAATTATTTAAAAAATGGTTACCTGAAGCAGCATGCACCTTTAATCCCGGCTACTTGGGAGGCTGAAGTGGAGGTAACACTTGAGTCCAGAAGTTGAAGTCTAATCTGGGCAACATAGCAAGACTCCATCTGTAATTTTTTCAAAAATATTCTTTTAACATTGATTTTAGACTACTTGATAGCCATTTTGATTGTTTTTTGTTTGTTTGTTTTGGTCCTGTTTTTTCCTATGACCTATTATTGTCCTCGATTCTAAGCATCTGACTATTCCAGAAGTGAGTAGGAAGGTCAAAAGACTCTTTGCACTAAAAGTACACGTGTGTCACCTTTCAACCCGCTCCTGACAGTAAAGCATCTATCGCTTCCTCTCTTTCCTTTGCTCACAAGCAGCAGTATGTAAGCAGTGAACTCAACACAACACCCTCTCCCTTTCCTAGGAGCCTCATCAGGAGAACAAGGAGGCTTGAAGCATGACTTTCTTTTTGAGTTGGAGTCTCACTCTGTCGCCCAGACTGGAGTGCAGTGGCCGCTCCTGGCCACCGCAGCCTCGACCTGCTGGGCTCCGGCGATCCTTCCAAGTAGCTGGAACTACAGGCACGTGTGCTACCACTGATTTATTGTAGAGATGAGGTCTCGCCAAGTTGCCCAGGTGGGTCTCGTACCCGCGGGCTCAGGCAATCCTTTCTAATTGGCTGGTTGTGTATATGTCATGTAAACAAAGCCTGAGGGCTTCCATTTAAAATGCATCTCTAGGCCCATCTGGTGGCTCAAACCTGTAATCTCAGCACTTTGGGAGGCCGAGGCTGAGCCCAGGGGTTCGTGACTAGCCTGGGCGACTTGGCGAGACCTCATCTCTACAATAAATCAAAAATTTAGCCAGGCATCGTGGCACACACCTGTAGTTCCAGCTACTTGGAAGGCTGAGGCGAAGGATCTCCGGAGCCCAGCAGGTCAATGCTGGGATGGCCGTGAGTGTGCCACTGCACTTCATCCTGGGCGATGCAGTGAGGCTCCAACTCAAAAAAAAATAAAAATAAAAATAATAAAATGGCATTTCTGGTCACCAAGCCTGAGCTTTTGACCTACCTTACTTCTATCTGGCGTACACTGAGTGCCAAGTGAGAGAACCAGCTCTTGTTACAACATCCATGGCAGTAAAGTATGACAGGAGATGAGTTTAGACTCTGATTAGCCTTAATGCAAGAATCTGAATTAATGGCTCAACTATTTGTTTTGTTAGGTTTTCAATTTAAATTAGCCAAAAAAAAAAAAGGATTTTGAAAATTGCAATGTGCCAGTCAATTCTTTGGAGATTTGGTGTCCAGAATATCAGTATTTCTCTCTTTCTGAGTTCCAACATTCTATGTTCTCTCATCAGTTGTAGAATTCAAGACCCACAACACCAAGGAAGTTATTTTATCCAGCAATATGTTTACTTTAAACTTAAACACCAGCAATATGTTTACTTTAAACTTAAATAGATCACTGCTTTCTGTGATGAGATTTAAGGTGACTTACAGCTAATTGGAACAAAAACAACAGTAAGGATATTTGTCAGTGGGAAAGCCCTTCTGTTTATATTAAGGTTCTGCCCTTCATAGTTGAGAATGGGACTCTTAACCCACTGCCAATGGTGGAATATTTGGGCTCTTTATGTAGTAATAGAAATACACAAAATGAGCTATGGTGAAACAGAAGGGATTGTATTGGTTTCTTAGGGTAGCCAAATCAAAGTTCCACAAACTGGGTGACTTGAAACAACAGAAACGTATTCCCTAACTGTTTTGGAAGCTGGAGGTCTGAAATTAAGTTGTTGGAAGGGCCATCCTCACTCCAGAAGCTCTAGAGAAGATTCCTTTCTTGCCTCGAGCTTCTGGTGATTGCCAGTAATCTTTAGTGTTTGGGCTTGTAAATACATCACTCCAATCTGCTTGCATCTTCACATGGCACCCGACCCTATGTGCCTATATGTCTGATTTGTATTCTTATAAGGACGTCAGTCATTGGATTAGGGCCCAATCTACTCCAGAATGTCTTCATCTTAACTAATTTCATCTGCAAATACCTTATTTTCAACTAAGATCACATTCTGATATTCCGGACGGACATAAATTTTGGGTGAGTACACTAGTCAATCCAGTACAGGCATGCTAGAGAAGAAGTCAAGTAGTCTGAACTCTTTCCCAGGATTTGCCACTAGCTAATCCTGTGACATTGGGCAACTCACTTTATCAGTCCAGGCCTCAGGGCCTTGCCTTAAAAGGAAGTACTCGAACTGGATGTTCTCTGAGAGCCCTCCAAGCTCTAGCCATTAGTGGTTCCCTCATGTACTCATTTTTAGCTCTCCCAATTTTCCCTAGAACAATGGCATACATTTACCACCCAGCTGGCCAGACGGAAGAATCAGTGTTCACACAACAGAACAATGGAAAGTGGTCTCCTGTTAGGTAGCTGAGTCAGCGAGAGTTTCAACTAGCCCTGCTTATGGGTTCGGTTTTAAGAAACAGCATTGGGCAGAAATCAAATAAGTTTTTAAAACTCAAATATTTTCTTTTTCTTTCTCTCTTTCTCTCTCTCTTTCTTTCTTTCTTTTCTTTCTTTCTTTCTTTCCCTCCCTCCCTCCCTTCCTTCCTTCCCTCCTTCCTTTTTTTTAGTCGAGATCTCACTCTGTCTTCCAGGCTGAAATGCAGTGACATGATCAGAGCTCACTGCAGCCTCAACCTCCTGGGTTCAGGAGATCCTTCCACCTCAACTTCCCCCATGAGCAGAGACTACTGGCGTGCCCAGTATGCCCAGCTAATTTTTTTACTTTTTTGTAGAAACAAGGTCTCACTATGCTCCCTAGGCTGCTCTCGAACTTCTGGGCTCAAGTGATCCTCCCACCTCAGCCTCCCAAATTGCTGGGATTACGGCCGTAAGCCACCATGCCTGGCCTAATTTATTTATTTGTATCCACCATGCCTGGCCTAATTTATTTATTTCTAACATGTTTGTTTTAAAGCCCTCTAAAACAATTTCCTAAGACATAAGTAGAGAAGAAACACGATAACATTCCTGTTACGTATTTTTCAAAATTGAATGTGTCCTTTGGAAAGTAAATATTCTCAAAATTTGTTGGCATCAGGATAATATTGATATCAAACATTGCATGCCAGTGAACTTTTAAGTAATACGATTTGCTGGCTCATCTATATTTTCTTTGCATCATGAAAATTATGAAGGACCTGTCTGAAACTGAGCAGTGAAGAACAAATATATTTCTTACCTTTAGAAATCTGCGTCGTAAATACAACAACTTATCAAAGAAGAAATAGTATGCACTGGTAAAGAGACAGGCCTGAATTTGATGTCTAGCTCCGCCCTTCATTAGTTGTGTGACCATAGGCAAGTTACTTAACCACTCTGAGTTTCTACTTCCTCATCTGGAAGATAAAACTAATGAAAATATCTTTATAGATTGGCCAAAGAGTTGAAAGATGATGTATGAAACTCACTTAGCTCAGGACATACATGGGGGATTAAAAAAAAAAGATTCCCTTTGATAAATGTGGCAAAAGGCTAAAATTCACAATTTGCTGCATTCCTCTAGGAAATATGCTTTCTTCTGCCTCTGTGCCAGCACTACCTTGCATATATCTCTGCCTACACTCAAAGTTTAGGATTGTAACAATTCTCATGGCCCTTCACTACTCTGGGCAATTCTTGAAGACAATAGCCATGTCTTCTTCATCTCTCTCTCTCTCTAGTACCTAGCTGAGTTGACACTCTAACATGAACGAGTAACTGAAGTGCAAATAAATAAAACTAAAAAAATAGTTCGATAGATACACATGAAAAGATATGATAAACTCCAAAAAGTAATTCGAAATAAAGTATTAGAGGTACAGTAGCCCCTAGCTCCTAACTGATCCAATGAATGTGTTGTTTGATCATTTCATCTGGAATAGCACTATGCAGTCTTTTCCCTTCTCTTCCCTTCTCATGTCATGTAATGTATGTGTGTACACTGTGTGTGTGTGTTTGTGTGTGTGTGTGTGTGTGTGTGTGTGTGTTTATGAACAGCAAATAGCCATTGCTATGCTAAGCTGTGACTGTATCCCAGATCCTTTTAATTGCTTTTTTTGTGTGTTGGAGTCTCACTCTTGTCGCCCAAGCTGGAGTACAGTGGCACGCTCACGGCCACGACAGCCTCGACCTGCTGAGCTCAGGCAATCCTTCTGCCTCGGCCTTCCAAGTAGCTGGAACTACAGACGTGCGCCACCCTGCCCAGCTAATTTTTCTTGATTTATTGTAGAGATGAGGTCTTGCCAAGTTTCCCAGGCTAGTCTCGAATCCCTGGGCTCAGGCAGTCCTCTCACCTCAGCCTCCCAAAGTGCAGGGATTACGGGTGTGAGCCACTGTGCCAGTCTTAATGGCTAATTTATCACAACCACCTGAAGAAGAATGTTGCAGACTCTATCATTTTTTACAGAGAAGACCCTGAGCCACAGAAAGGTTAAGTGGCTTAGTGAGACACATACAGTGAATCAATGGCAAACCTGGAGTTACGAGCTTGCAGCTCTCGAATCCCTTATTTATCGTTTGGCATCACTGCACGTGAGTTATCTCTCTTTGCAGCAGTATGCTCTTACAAGAAATCTTCGAAGGCTGAGGGTTGAAAATTAATCTGAAACAGGTTGCTTCCTTCTCTTAACTCTTCATATGCTCCAAACAGACTATCTAGTTCATCTAGCCGCTTCAGAGACTGCCCAGAATAGCACCTTACTGCATTGGCAATTATGCATCTCTGCATCAATGAGTAGAAATTAGCCATTGGTCAGGGGGATAGCACTGAGGACCTTACCGTCCTCACATGCCAGAAGTCTTGAGGAGGTCTCCATACATACCTGAGAATGTTGCCTGTGGAGTCACCTAGCTGGGTCTTTGAGACGTATTTCATTTACTCTCCCTTCCCCCCACCGTCAGCTGCAACTTCATCCTGTCAGTGGGTCTGCTTAAAGCTGCCCTTTCTGTGCTTTTAATCTACTTTCTACTTTAAACAAATGCATTTGATGTAAATGATACAAAAAAGAAAAAAAAAAGCAGAAGATAGAGCTTCCAAGGAGACAACTAACCACATTTGGTGATTCTGTGTTATGAGCTACGTTGTGACTCCCAGAATTTATATGTTTAGGTCCTTATTCCAGGTACCCCAGAATGTAATTGTCTTTGGCAATGGCTTCTGTAAAGAGGTAATTAAGTTAAAATGAGACTATTAGGGAAGATCCTATTCTAATATGATTGGTGTCCTGACAAGAAGAGAAGATTAGGACACAGACACATACAGAGAGAAGACTATGTGAAAACAGAGAAAGGAGGCAGTCACTTACAAGCCAAGAAAAGAGGCCTCAGAATAAACCAAACTGTTAAGACCTTGATCTTGGACTTCTTCCCTGCAAAATCGCAAGAAAATTAATTTCTGCTGTTTAAGCCACTCATTTTGTGGTATTTTGTTGTGGCCACTCTAGCAAATTAATACAGTAAGTAATCTTGATATTATATTCATTATTAATCAGCAAGAACTGGCCTGAAGAAATGAAGTTCTTTAATCCATCACTCAGTGAGCACCTACTGAGTGCCAGATTCTGTTCAGTTGCTAGGGATCCAGGGTGAGCAAGACACTTCTGCTGCTTTAAGGAGGTCTGCAAGCCTATCGAGAAAGACAGATGAAAGAGGAGATGACTATCACACATGTGATAAAACAGCAACAAGACAATAGCATGGCCAATGTGCCATGGGGACCCTGAGGAGTGATATACAATTCAAATCATTCAGGAGAGAATAAGGTGTTGGCAAATCATCCAAGAGAGTCTTGCACCTGAGTTATGTTTTGAAGAACGAATAGAAATTAGTCAATGACAAAGAGCCCTTCTGTGCAACAAGAAGCTACACTTAGAAAGGCGAGAGTCCTCGGAGCACAGTGCATTCAGGAGCACTGTACGACCCAGCATGGTTAAAACATCTGATGTGAGTGGAGGTACCAGGAGAGGAGCTGGAGATCAACCAGAGAAAAAGCCACATGCCTTGTAGACCAGGATGTCTACTGGTTACAAGTCGCAACACTCAGTTCAATTAAAATGTTGTGGCTTTATTAGATTAGGTGGAGGAGTGAAGAAAAAAAACACACATAACACCTCATAAGCCAAACAGCCAGTTATCATGAAAAAGTGGAATGTTGATCAGCTCACAACATCAACTCTACGTTTGTTGATATTCTGGCTACTGCAGCAAAACTCATCTCCTCCAAAATGAGCATCTGTTACTCCTATTCCAGGAACTTACCACATCTTAGATTTTACTCCTCTTGATCTTTAATTCTACTATGCCGACCTATATATCTCTGCCCAACCAATTTGTTCCTTTCCTCTATACTTCATGGATTCTGCTTACTCCATTTTCTGTTGCTTCATAGCCCTTGTTCACTGATGCCTTAACTCAAGAGTCTTTACTACAAGTCTATTTTCTGTGATGCTCTTGTTATTTATGTCTCTCATGTATAGCTCACATTCAAACTTCCTAGGATAGAGAATTTGCTCTGGCCAAGAAGTCACAAGCTAATATGGAAAAACCCTGGGATGTCTTAGTCTGTTTGTGTTACTATAAAGAAATATTTAAGACAGGGTAATTTATTAAAGAAAACAACATACTTCTTTGACTCATGGTTCTGCTGGCTGGAAAATCTGGTGAAAACTTCAGGCTGCTTTCACTCATGGCAGACAGCAAAGGAGAGTTGGCATGTGCAGAGCTCACATGGCAAGAGAGGAAGAAACGGGGTGCTGCCAGACTCTTTTTAACAACCAACTCTCGTGGGAACTAAAAAAGTGAGAAACTACTTATCCCCCTTCCCCAGGGCAGGCATTAGTCTCTTCACAAGGGATCTGCCCCTAGGACCCAAACTCCTCCCAATGGGTCCCACTGCTAACATTGGGGTCAAGTTTCAGTATGAGATTTGATGAGCATAAACCATACCCAAATTACGGCAGCAGAGGTGGAGTCTAGGCAATTTCTTTAGCTCCTGCTCATGAACCAGAGAGCTGCTTTGGGTTTAATTCCCCTGTCCTTCATCTAATTAGCTTTGGCCACAGTAGCAGGCTATCATAATGCCAGCGCTCAAAGACATAATTATTATCAATTAGTTCAGAAGGAGGCTGTGTAGTCACAAGCAAATTGAATTTCAGGGTTATTATGTAGAAGATGTTAAGGAGTCATTAAAAGATTTTTTAAATGAGAAATAGAAAACAAAATTTTGTGTTAGAAGCTTATTTAACACAAGAGAAGAGGATGGTTTGAAGTAATATTTCTCAGAGGTAGAGACTCGTTGTAAAGTCACTGTGGTAACCCAACCAGGAGTGCCAACACTAGATCAAAGGTATGGACAGTGGTGATGACAAGAAGGGAAGAGAGTTGAAAGATTTTAAATATCATACATTAACAGGAATGGAATATATACCATGGACTACTAAACAGCCATAAAAAAGAATGAAAGCATGCCCTTTGCAGCAATGTGGATGCAGCTTGAGGACATCATTCTAAGCAAATCAATGCAGAAACAAAACCAAATGCCCCTTATTATCACTTATAAGTGGGAGCTAAATCCTGGGTACATAGGGGCATAAAGATGGGAACCACAGATAATGGAGATCCCTAAAGAGGAGACAGAAGGAGTGGGGCAAAGGTAGAAAAACTACTTATTGGGTATGCTCACTGTTCGGGTGATGGATTTAACAGAAGCCCGAACCCCACCGTCAGAAAATATACCCATGTTACAAACTTATACATGTACTCCCTGAGTCTAAAATAAGAAATAAATACTAGTATGTATGTAGAAATGTGTAGAAATTACAGAAAATTGAGCAGCTTTGGCCACAGTAGCAGGCTATAGCAATAGCAGTTAGTGCTCAAAGAAATAATCATGATCAATTATTGAGATTTGGGCTTAATGGACATTGGTACCCTTCACTAAGATAGAGGCCACTGGAGACAAAGAAGAGATTATGAAAATAGTTTGGGGCATGTTGAATTTGAGATGCTGTGAGACAACACATTGGTCAGAGCAAGTAGCGTTTTAACAACTGTTACAGTTAAACTTCAAACATCTCAAAGGTTTAATTAACACCATAAGAGTTTGTTTCTTGCTCAGTTGGTGTTGGGGTGAAGGAGGGAGTCCTCTGCTCCATGCAGTCATTTAGGGTCATCTTTTTTAAAAAATTATTTTATTTTATTTTTAAAATGTAGGGTACAAATGAGAGTTAAGTACATACGTGATCATCGTACAGAGGAAACGTGGGTACCCTTATTGATTTTATATGTACCTGGCAGTGTCCCACTACTGCCAATCCCTTTCTTATGGTATTATGATAAATGTTCAGGGTTCACTTATGAGTAAGCACATGTGGTACTCAGATCTTTGTTTTTGTGATAGATTCCTGAGTATTATAGACTCCAATTCCATCCAGGTTGCTGCAAAGTTCATAATTTTGTTTTTCTTTATGACTGCATAATATTCCATCGAGTAAATATACCACATTTTCTTTATCCTGTCCACTTTTTGGTGGGCAGCGTGGTCAGTTCCATGTTTTTGCCATTGTGAATAATGCTGCAATAAACATGCATGTGCAGGTATCTTTATTACAGAGTGATTTAAGTTTCTCCTGGTATATTCCCAGAAGGGGGATTGCTGGGTCGTATGGAAGGTCATTTTTCAGAATTTTTAGAAATTGCCACACTGTTTTCCACAGAGGCTGCACTAGTTTACACTCCCACCAACAGTGTAGAAGTGTTGCCTTTTCCCCACATTCTTGTTTTTTGAGTTACTGATGATGGCCATCCTGACTAGAACTAGGTGGTATCTCAGCGTGGGTCGAATTTGCATTTCTTTGATGACTAGTGAGGCTGAGCATTTTTTCATATATCTGTTGGCTGCTCATACCTCTTCTTCTGAAAAGTGTCTATTCATATCTTTTGTAGGGCCATCTATTTTTAACATGTGGCTTCAAGGTCACCCCAGCAGTGTCCAGCACTGGGTAGGGGAAGAAAGAGTGTGGGGGAAAAAACCAAAAAACCCTACCCTAAGCATCTAAGCCCATACATGACCCATCACCTTAAATCACATTCTTTTGGCAAGAACTAGTCACTGGAGGCAAGGGAGCTAGAAATAGTTTAGCTGTCTACCTGGGAAGAAGAAGAAATAGCAACAATCCAGCTAGTCTGCCACAAATAGCTGAGTGGAGTTTTCAGAGGCAAGTGGATATCCAGAGCAAATTCTGAACTGATGATATATTTGGGAACAGATCAGTTGAATCCCAAGGGCACAGTTGCAGCGGAGCTTCAGGAACAGACTGAGATCTGGGTTTGAAAGGGCTCACTCTCCTTCTGTCATCTCTCCTGCTTGGTTTCTTAGGCCACATAGTAATAACATGACGTCTGATAACTACTACCCTCGTGTGCTTTAGGAATAGACACAGTTTTTTAAAGGACTATATATAAATCTATCTCTTTTTTGTTGTTGTTCCAATTACAAATGTTTAGAAAAGGTTTCTGACTGATCCAGTGTAGGTCATATGTCTACGTCCGACCATTTAATTGGCTGGATCATGTCACAGAAACTTGGCTGCTAGGAATTGCATTAAACCGAGTGGATGGGGGAGGGAGGGGAGGATCAAGCCCAAGAGATGCACACGGTGGCAGCAGGGAAGCTGGGGGAGGAAGCAGGACTGGTTAGGCAGCCAAACAAATAGCTACAACGGAGACTGATTAGAGTAAGTATGGCAACTGAAGCCTTGAAAAGATGTAAATACCCAAGAAGAAAGTATAAAGGGATATGGGTCCCAGCTGAAGCCCTAGAAAAGTATCACTATTATATGATAGAGCCAGGAGAGGAAAGATGCGCCTGCAAAGAAGTTTAGGGAAGAAGAATCTCAAATGCATGTGATGCTCAGGAGGGAAAGAGGTGCAGGAAGAGAGAGGTCAGGCAGTGATGGCATAGAGGTCAAGTTAAACACAAAGACAATGAGGGTAAGGAACTGGTAACCATGAGAATAGGCTACAAGCTTTAAAAAGCTAACCTATAGCTACAACATGAATGAACCTTGGAAACATCATGCTGGGTGAAAGAAGCCCAACACAAAAGTCCGTATATCATCTGATTTCATTTCTATAACGTTTCCAGAATAGGAAAATACATAGCTACAGAAAGCAGGCTCCTGATTTCCAGGGTCTGGAGGGAGGAGCTGTTTAACGGGCATGACATTTCTTTTGGGGGTGATGAAAATATTCTGCAGTGAGATAGTGCGGATGGTTGCACAAGGTGTTCCAATTCCATTGCAAAAGCTACTGAATTGTACACTTTTAAAAACAGTGATTTTTTTATGTTATCTGGATCTTACCTCATTTTTTAGAAAAGTTAGCCTATGATAGCATGGCAAATGATACAGCAACAGATTAAGGAGGGGTTTTCTTTTTTAATGGGAGGGTCTTGAATGAATGTGTTGAATGTGTTGCCGATAGAAGAAAAGATACAATAATGTGGGAGAAATTAAATATGCCAAAGAAAGGGGTAATGCTTGGTGTATTGTTCTGACTGAATGAGAATATGCACGATGCTGAAGATACATAATGGGTTATATTTGGACTAAAGAGGAAGACACATTTTTCCACTGGGGAACAGGAGAAAATGAACTCCAGAGCCAAAGAATTGGTAGGAGAATGACAGTAAATTAAAGAAACACCTCTGCTTGTCTTGAAAAGAATAAAGTATATGGGCTTTTAGGTTACCATTTTGGATTCATATAATGTTACAGTGCCTTAGAGTAAATGTTGTTCAACTTCTTTATTAATTAGAAAGGTGAGGTAACTTCCCCCAAATCATGGATTTTCCTTCATGGCCTTAAACCTTTCACTTAATTCTAAGAAACAGCATCACAGGGAAGAAAGAGAAGAACATTGGAGCCAGATGGAAATATGTCTGAGTTCCAGTGCCAACACCTATTCGTTGTATGACCTTGGTCAAGTTACTTAACCTCCTGAGTTTTATTTCTATATGTGTAAAATAGGAAATAATTCTCAATTGCTACAGTTCCTACCCCAGTCATAGTCACATAATAAATGTTCTTCTCCCTCTTTTCCTCTTGCACTCTCACTTTCTGGTTTCTTCTCAACTATGAGAAAGCTGAAATTTGTAAAAATCTGGCAAAAGAAAAGGAGGACATTATTATGTTTTTATTTGATACATGTTTTTGTATGTCAAAGAGATAAAAGGTAAAACTCAAAATGCCATAGGACCTCAGGAATACAAGATCAGAGGGATAAAGTAAGCATAATGACAGCTGATCTAAGAAAATTAAACACAGTAAACAAATCAAAGAGAAGAGAAGTCAAAGAGTGCTTTTCTGTGTGTAGCTGTGGGATACACAATGTGATACAAGGTGACCCACTAAGCAGCAGAAAGCCTCTCAGATGCAGGAGGGCATGAGATGACCATCTCCAGAGGTAGATGCTGGGATCGGGGATGCACAGCGCTCAGAGTGCAATGTGTAACAAAGAGGAACAGCTGTTTGAAGAACTATACAGTTCATCAACCATGACCACAAAAGGCTGTTGCAAAGAAGGTGCTGTGGTGATAAGCACCTTGTGACATTTGTTGGCAGAGCAACCGAGGAGCTGTCAGCATAGAACGACAATGCATCAAAGATATATCCATCAAATCAACAGTCCACTATATCCCTGAGACACAGGAAATAACCAGAGTTTGGAAATGACAACCAAAGAAGGAAATGGAGAAGAAAATACATTCAGGATTGGGGAGAAGTTCACATTGGATGTGGTTGTTTATCATGTCTCAATTATTTTTTGGTAAGATGAATATTATGAATGTACCAGAGGAACTTCTAAAGAAGACATTTATTGCTACTATGAGTCATTAACTTTAAATTATCATTTCCCCCATTAATTTTGGGTTTTCATATGCCTGATATATCAGTCAGTGTTTATTAGGTTTTGTCACTATAACAAACAGCCCCACATCTCAGGGACTTACAACAAATTATACATGGACTGAAGAAAAGTTCACATTTCTTGCTCAAAGTGCATGAGGGATGTGAGTTGATTAGCTGGGAATCTACCTCTTATAGTTTACTGTTTCTAGGGCCTAAGCTGGAGGAGCAGTCCCTGCTTGGGACATATAAATTTTTATTAGCAGAGGGGCTAACATCACCAGGCCAAACTTGTGTCAATGGGGCATGGAAACAGGATTGTTTTTTAGGGAGAAAGAGACAAATAATTGAGAACAATACTAAATAAAATCTATCATGACTCATATTTCTAATGTGGGGTACACTTGCATTCATGAGTCTGCTAAACTTGTTTAGTTATACTAGTACAAGTTTTAAAAGATTGACTTCTCTGAGAAAGTTAGGCAAAATGTAGCAATATCCCACGGCAGCTGAAGAGAATTTCAGGGAAGAACTTAATAGCTTCCAGGAAGCAAGGTTTAAACAAGTATGACTGGTTCAATGAATATTATTTCTACTACCCCATATGCTATTTCACTGGGTAGTCATCTTTGTGCAAATGACAAAGCCTAACTCCATGTTAACAAGGTTCAAAGGAAAGCTATTTGTTCATATAACTGAGAAATACAAGAATATGTATGATTTTTTGCATGGCCAGACCCAAAGGCTCAAAAATATCTTAACAATTCTGTCCCTTTGCCATTCCATACTCTGGCACTGTTTTCCTCTCTTTTCCTTTCATTCTTGTTCATGCCCCCCCCTGGACCCCCACATTTTTGTAGCAAAGATGGCTACTATTTGTTTTATATCCTGCCAATCTAGCATAAATATAGTGTAAAGAGAAATATCTTCCTAATAGCACTGGTACATTGGTCCATTGGGGGTCATGTCTTCATCTGTGAAACCAAGAAAGAGGGTATTCTAAGGTCAGGCCTCTGTCACCTGTCTGTCTAAGGTACAAGGGAAGGAAGATACATGGAGGGTCACCTTGCACCGTATAGACTGAAAAGAAGAGTTGTAGAAATAATAAACAGGTTATTGGCAAAGAAGATACTGTGCAGAAAGCACATAAAGAAGCAAGCAGCCAGGCTCGGTGGCTCAGCCTGTAATCCCGCGCTTTGGGAGGCTGAGGTGAGTGGATTGCCTGAGCCCGCAGGTTTGAGACCCGCCTGGGCAACTTGGTGAGACCTCATCTCTACAATAAATCAAAAAATCAGCTGGGCATGGTAGCGCATACCTGTAATTCCAAATACTCAGAAGGCTGAGACGGAAGGATCACCGGAGCCCAGCAGGTCGAGGCTGTGGTGGCCGGGAGCGTGCCACTGCACTCCAGTCTGGGCGACAGAGTGAGACTCCAACTCAAAAAAAAAAAAAAGAAGCAAGCAAGCAAAACACATCTACGACCTTACTTGTAGGTGTTTTGGGGGTGAGGGTATGTCTTGCCCTATTCACCACCTGTCATTTGTTTCTTCCATTTTCTTTCTCCGTAATGACCAGTCCAGTACCACCAGTTCCTGACAAGCTAAAGAACTAACATGCAACAAAATTCTATAATCCATTCCTAATTTTCTAAATTCAAAAGAAAATCAGTGGAGGCGTCCTCTCCACTTTGACATCATTATTGTATTTTATACTAAATGCATCCACCTTGTCCTCCGCAGTACATGATAAGACTCTAGTCATCTTATTCAGCATAACATTATTCCCATATGAACAGGAGACACTGTAAATTGCTTATCTAAGGCTTTCTTTCTTGCTACAATGTCTTTAATTATTTATCCAGTCCTAGGTGTAATAAAATATTATAATTTATTCTCATAAACATGAAATGAAGAATTTCTCAATTATTCTGATTTGGAATTTTTTTTTTTTTTTTTTTTTAGCAAAGAAAACTGCTTTCCCATGCAGAGTGAATATAAGATTATCAGAATGACTTAAGAAAGGTGCATTTGCCAACCACACTGTCGAAAGTATTTTAGCCAGAAACAAGACCCCACTCTGCACGTCACTGAAGAGTTTCTTGGTGGAGGATGAGGCATGACTCGGGCCTTTATCCTCTTCTGAGTCTGTCTTCTTTGACCTCCCATGTTTGTGATAGCGTCTTCCATTTTGAAGAAAAATCTCTCAGCTCATCTCTGAATTTAAAGTCTTTTCAGATCATCTATGTTTATCCCTTCCTCCTAGAGGTTCTTAAAGTCAAATCAGAAATTAAAGTTTATCAGAACTAGGCAGGTGTTGCCTGCCTCAAGACTTGAATGTACTTAAAATTCATCCTTGAAATGTTATACAACTATGTTTTTTTTATAGCACTAGGTACTTTTTTTTAAGTTTCTAATTTGGTATCTTGGGTGTTTTCTTCTTGTTTTTTTTTTTTTTTTTTTTTTCTTTCAAGGGCATACTTCAAGTAGAAAACTTTCTGGAAAAGTGACAAATACACTGCTGTTCTCATATGTCCATGAAATAAAGTTTCCATCCAGGACAAGTTTTAGATTCTTAGATTTCTAAGGTCTTTGCATTGCACCACCTGACAATTAAGTTCACGGACTCATCTTAGACAAGTGCTGCATAACCTCATTATTGACTATCACTACAGTCACCTTTGAAGTACTCCCCTTAGGAAGCTATGCACCGATGCCAGTGACTAATTCACCTGTCAAAGAAATTTTGGAACTCTTTTTCTGGAATGGCTATCAGAGCTGTTGTCATATTACCCTTAATGTCTTGAATGTCATCAAAAACTCTTCCTTTCAATATTTTCTTTATCTTTGGGTAAAGAAAAAAGTCACTGGAGGCCAGATCAGGTGAGTAAGGAGGGTGTTCCAATACAGTTATTTTTTTACTGGCTAAAAACTCCCTCACAGACAGTGCTGTGTGAGATGATGCATTGTCATGATGCAAGTGTTCCTTCAGGACCATTTTTGCATACACCTTTATCATGCCAAAATTTTCAGTTAAAATGTTCCTTACTTTCTCTATCAATGTTTATTTGGTCTGCTATCTTTCTCACAGTCAGCGGCAATGCTGATGTACAATTTGACAAATTTTTGCAATGTTCTGCTCGTTTGACAAATTTGACAAATTTGTTTATCAGTTCTGCTCGTTACTGGCTGCTCTGACCTCTCTTCATCAATGATGCTTTCTCTCCCCTCAAAAAAATGTTTAATCCATTTGTACACTGCCATTTTCTTCATGGTATTATCCCCATAAAATTGTACTAACATGACCATTATTTCACTTCCACTCTTGCCAAGTTTAACAAGAAATTTAATGTTCGTTCATTGCTCTAATTCAAACTCTGACATTCTCACTATGGCACACAAGATGCCATAACATGCAATAACAATGATGAACTCTACTCAGCAAGACATTGCCACATGCTGACACAAACACGATCATGAGACGCTGACTTACCAAGGTTATGAAACCTTACTGAGTGGCTCATACAATGCTGTCAAAGTAAGTGCATGGTGGCAAGTTGGTGAACTTAATTGACAGACCTCATACTTTGTTTCTGAACTGTCTTCCAATACGACATAGACTTTCAAAGTGGTCCTGGTTTACCAAAAGTTTTCATAAACAACAATGTCATAACTTCTTGTTAATGACTGGTTCAATATTTTTTGCTGTTATTTATTTATATATGTAAAGCAAGAACAACAATATATATTATATATAAGAACAATCAACATATATAAATAGATAGATAGATTTGACTTTAAACTTTCCCAGATTGAAAAATATTCTGCTAATACTTCCTCCTCCTACTGTCAAGTCACTGAGAGCTGTGGAAATTAAATTATGAAGGCTGCAAGCAAATCTTTGCTCCCCATCCTCTGCTAACCCCTAACTGCCTTTTTAACCACCATTTTCCATTTTTCCATTGTGAAGCTAGTCGTGATTCCAAGCATCTGCTCAGGGGTTGCTTAGAGAACCATAACCTTCTTAATGACCGGGACTGTGTTTTCTCATATGTGTTTCACTTGAAATGCCAAAATAGATTCTTAGCAAACATGTTCTAACTTGAATGATTTCAGTTCTGTTGTTTCCCAAGATGGTGAATCAGGGGGGATCCTTCAAATATCAGTTTTACCCATCGACAAACTACTATTTAGGAACCACTGCCCAAGAGCCTCATGGCCCCACTAGATGAGTGATTACCACCTTTCTTAAGATTAAGACCACTTAATTGTTTTCTGGTTCAGTTTTCTCATCTGTAAAATGAGAACCCCAGTATATTTCCACCAATACATTCCCACTATCTACTGTACAGAGCTGTTGTATCAAATAAATTATCTCTGTAAAAGTATGTGATCACCTTGAAATATGTGACCATTTTTTCAAAGAAATGCAAGGCCCTAAAACATTCATACCCACACTATATTGTTTTTTGCTTATAAGAATATATGCCTGCAAAGAGGCATAACTTCTTTCTGATATTCTCAGGATCAGATTCAAAACATGTAAAATTACAGGAAATAATATTTCAAAAAAGCCAACAAGTAAGCACAGATATTTTTTGAACTAAAGTCATGTGTCACTTAACACTGGAGATACATTCTAAGAAATGAATCGTTAGGTCATTTTATTGTGCAAACATCATCCAGAGACCATCTAAGTATTAGAACTAGGTACTTCTTTTTTAGTTTCTAATTTGGTGTCTTGGGTGTTTTCTTCAGAATGAGTGTCTTAAGACAGGTCCATTTGCCAACCACACTGCCGAAAGTATTTTAGCCAGAAACTGAACAAGATCCCACTCTGTGTGCATCTCAGTTTGTGAAACCTAGGTAGTCTAGCCTACTACACACCTAGGCTATGTGGCATAGCCTATTGCTTCTAGGCTATAACCCTGTACAGTGTGTTCCTGTACTGAATACTGTAGGCAGCTGTAGCACAATGGCCAGTATTTGTATATCTAAACATAGAAAATGTACAATAAGTAAGGCATTATAATCTTATGGGACCACTGTCATATACGTAGTTCATTGTTGACTGATATGTCATTTTATGGTACCTGACTGTATTTGAAAATAAGGATACAATAGAAGAGCTTCAAGTGTATGAACATCTTCTTTTCCATGACTTGGTTTTATACTTACTAAAGAGATCGGGCATTCTCGCTCAGACCATGACATCCGTGTGCTACACTATATTATTTTACAAATATCATTTATCCTTAGGTCTCCATACCTGTCAATTTACGAAGGTACCAGCTTTCAAAGTGTTGATGGACTCCCTAATTAATCTGCTATTTCTAAGAACATGTTTATGTCTCTGCTTCATCCACTTTGGGGTCTGATTTCACTATCACAGACTAAAGATATTCTTCTTAACGAGAGCATCTGATTTCCTGCTGAAAGCACAGACTGAAGAGAAACCTTATGCAGTTGTATGTTACTGCTTGAAGTTGTTATTGACCAATTAAATTTTCTTTTTTTTTTTTTTGAGTCGGAGTCTCACTCTATTGCCCAGACTGGAGTGCAGTGGCCACTCCCGGCCACCGCAGCCTCGACCTACTGGGTTCTGGCAATCCTTCCGCCTCAGCCTTCCGAGTCGCTGAAACTACAGGCGCACTACCATGCCCGGCTAATTTTTTTATTATTATTTATTGTAGAGATGAGGTCCCGCTTGCCCAGGCAGGTCTCGAACCCGCGGGCTCGGGCAATCCACTCACCTCGGCCTCCCAAAGGCGTGGGATTACAGGCTGAGCCACCGAGTCCGGCCCAATTAAATTTTCGATAACTGAATGTTTGAATTTAAAAAAAAATTTATTCTAGAAATGCACTCCTTTTAGGTTCTGTTATCCCTCTGACACTTGGTTCTCAATAAAAACTTGATGGTGATAACACCTAGCAGCATTCATGTTATAGCTTCTATTGAACCAGGAATAGATGTAGTCTCCATGGTTCTTAGTATGTGCTTGTGTTTATTTGTATGCTTTGGTCATTTCATCCTTGCTTTACAATCTTTTAGCTGTGCTAATTATGTAGAACCAAAAGACTACATTTCTTTGAAAGAAAAGGCCAATCTGTTCCATGTTTAAGGTAAAATGCATATTTCCGATTAAAAAGGCAAATTCTGTATTTTAAAAGATTGAATAAGCTGGTACTTAAGAATCCCAGCTGGTTAAATTTAGAGCATTGGAAAAGATTCAATCCAAGAATAGTCTTTGGCTTTAGGCCTGTAACATTTTTATTTGATAGTGTATTGGAAAGAAAAAAAAATCATTTTAGACTCTTGCCTTTGCACATATTGTTCTTCTGTGATAGGTGAATGGGTGTTGATAGTGGTGTTGGCTGCAGAACCATTGCTTCCCTTAAGTGATCTACTTCAATTATGTTGTGCCAGTTAAAAAGAGCCCTGTGTTTGTAAATGTTTACGCTCAAACTATATTCTGTTGCTTCTCTGAATTCAGTTGCTTTCTTCTTGGCTTCACCCCCAGTTGTCTCAACCTTATCTTTGAGCCATTATCCTTCTTCAAGTGGTAGATTCGTAGGTATCCAAGTATTAGTATTCATTGTTGCCGTATGGAACTTTTCTTTGACTATTTTCCTCTTTACTCACTGACTTCTAATTCACCCAGCTGAGACTTTGGCTCGGGCTATAACCTACTGTCCATTTCCAACCCCAAACTCCCAGCTGCCATTTCTGCAAATCCACTCTCTTCATCAGTATTTCTGTAAATGTGCTTCAAATCACCTGGTGTGCTTATTAAAATGTCTGTTTCTGGGCCCCTTCCCAGACCTAGCAGATCAGAATCTCTGGGAGTAAGACCTAGGAATTTGAATTCATAACAAACTTCCCCCAAACAGCTCTTCAGCGTGAGAACTGCTGCCCTCTGCTCAGTCAGCTTTCTATAATGATGGTTATTTCCTAACTTCTGTTAAAGCTGGAACATATGTATACTAGTTAAGGTTGTGCTAGGTGCTATAACAGACAAAAACAAATAGACATGATGGGAGAAATGCTTTGCTCTAGACCATCATCATGGGGTGAACCTAACACAGGTTGTGCCTGTCTCAATGCATGTCTCCCAGGTCACCCTGGGCATGAAACCCAGATAGCCAACAGTAGAAAAGAGAAGCCCCTAGAGATGTTTATGGGCCTGACCTGGAAGTGGCCTTCATTACTCTGCCAACATGTGTATGGCAAGAACTCGGAACTCCACTTAGATGCATCAGGAGTGCTGGGAAATATAGGCTCTGGGCAACTGCTTCCCAGCAAACACTGCACATTATGGAAGTAGAGGAAAGCTCTTTGATGGACCATGGGCATCTCTGCCACTATGTGCCACCCAGAGCGAAAAGACACAAAGTTCATGGTTCCACGATATATTGTGGTGTATCGGAAGCCTCTTGTTCAACGTCTTCCCTTCTATAACTTCCTACAGAGCAGAAAAGACAGAATTCCTCAAGCCCTGTCTTTAGATGTGCTTGAATTCTCAATATTTTTTTCTTAACACTTCCGCCTGATCATCTCAAAACACAAACAGATTTTATGATTCTGAAATTTTGGAGATGAGTTACATGAATGCTGTAATACATAAAAAAATTAGTGGGAGAATCTCTTAATATGTTCCTGGCATTGAAAAACAAGTTCTATATCTATATGTAACTTGTGCCTATAGATATATTGTACATACATATGCGTACACATATATATATGCATATATATCTGCTATTTGATTTTGTTTGGATGTGTAACAAAATCCAGTGGCAGATATATTTTTTCATAAATGTAAACTATTGTTATATTCATTTTATTATTAAAAAGGCATAGGACTTATCAGCCCAAGAAAAATTAGGGACTACATGGCCAAGTCAACAAAAGGCAACTTATGAATACCTTCGTACGCCCTTTGAGACTTATATCTCACCATTCTATTTCTTTCAGATAAAATTGAAGAGAAGAAATCAACAAAGTTTGAAAAATTGCCATATAGCTTAAATACTTCCATTTACATTTGAACAATGGAAACAGGCATATTATTTTAACCAGCACAGGCCTATTTAGAAATTTAGCAGTATATCTGAAGTTCTCAAACTGCAACGAGCTGAGACCATTTTTAAAATACGTACATTGATTCATTTGTAGTTTTCTTTAAAAAAAATTCAGAATCAAGTATGCATTAGTTTTGCCTTTACTTATTTATTCAGTCATTTAACCAATATTCACTGAGCCACTACTGTCAGATACTCTTCTGTGCACGAAGAAATGATAATGTACAAGCCAACAATAAAGTAAAAAGTATTAAAAGTAGAGGGGAGAATGAGGCTACACAGAATGATAGGGACAATTACTGTATATAGGATAACTGGAAAGGTTTTTCTGAGCTGTGGACTTTGAACAGAAACCCAGAGAAGGAATTTGGTAGACCTTATGAATATTCATGGGGAAAGTGCATCAGGCAAAGGTAAGAGAACGTGCTAGCACTCTGATGCAAGGGTGTATGCTTATTTTATATGAGAGATCTCTAACATATATACATATATGAAAGCTTCCCTCCAAAGATTTTTGGGGAGAGTTGGGGTTTTTTTTCTCTTTTTCTTTTTAAAATGTATTTCTAGATTCAAGAGGTCCCTGTGCAAATTTGCTACATACATGTATTGATTGCATGATTGTGAGGTTTGGGCTTTTATTGAGTCCATCACCCAAATGGTGAACATGGAAACCAATGGGCAGTTTTTCAACCCTTTCCCCCATCCCTCCTTTCCACCTTTGGTAATCGGTGTCTGTTGTTCCCACCCTTTTATGCCCATGTATACTCAGTGGTTTGTTCCCACTTATGAGAACATGCAGTATTCTGTTTCTGTGATAATCCTCTAGAATGATGGCCTCCCGCTGCATCCATTTTCCTTCAAAGAACATGATTGTGCTCTTTTTGTGGCTATGTAATATTTCATGGCCCCACACAATTCTGGATAAATACAAGAGGGGACTCCCAAAAATCTCCAGAATTATTTTTTGGAAGGCCGGTCCCTTGTAATAAAGGCTTCCCCTACTAGGTAAGTGTCCTAAGAATCCATCAACATCAGTGCACCAGCTAGCATTGTTGTGAGAGACCGTGCTTGACTTCAGTGAATTTTTTTTTGTATGTGGCAAACAGGTGACTGGTTCTTCCACCATGACAATACATTTGCCCACACCTTGCTGAGCGTTCAGCAGTTTTTGACCAAAAAAGGCCCGACCCCAGTGCTCCACCTTCCCTATTAACCTGCTCTCCCCAAACGACTTTTCTTTGTTTGTTTTCCCAAATTATAAAACTCCTCAAAGGGAAATGTTTGCCAACGTGGAAGAAAAGACCCCCCAAAAATGGCAAAATGCATACAAACTGACAAGTTCAAAAGCTGTTCTGAACTGTGGAAAAAGCGTCTCCATAAATGTCTTCTATCAAGCAGAGAGTACTTTGAAGGTGACTGCAAGTTTAAACATGTAAAAATAAATACACATTTTTGTAAATAAATTGAGTTTTGGGGGAGTTCTCCCTCGTATTTGACCTAAATGGCATCACTTTTCTTGGAAAAAAACATCCATCACATACTTTTGTCTGCTTTAACTGCAAAGCAATAAAAACTTAAAAAAAAATAGGAGCTTAAATGAATAGAACACTTTCTTTTCCTCATGTAAGTTACTATCAGGGAGTTAATATCAGAGGCTGGTACAGGGTCCCCATGATAGCATCAAGGTTCAAGTGTTCTACTTGCCTGGCCATTCTTAGTGCTTGGATTTCATCTTCAGACTTATCTCATGGTTACTACATGGCTATTGTGGCTCTAACCATTTTATCTGCATTCTAGGTAGAAAAAGGGGGTAAGTCCTTCCCCTGTGAATCTGTTATCCAGCTCCCTAGATCCATGGTCAGCTTCTGAAGAACTTCTGCACAAGTCTCACCTAACAACTTGTACTTCCATGTCCTTGGGTTACATCAATTGGGTATTTATCTGTACAGGGCATTTTATCTGTAAGGAAGGCTAGAAAATGTATTTTTTACCTGGATATGTTGCTGTCCTCAGTAAGATTATAGTTCTATCAATAAGAAGGAAGAGGAGAATCAATATCAGGTAGACTCCTAAGACGTGGATCAGTTATTAAGAGGTGTAAACAAATGACCAACCTCCATACTATAACTAAATATGACCTTGAAAGCCTGTCGCTCTGTTAATTATTTGTCCTCTCTCCTTATACAAGACCTTTCTCAATGTCACCTTCACTCACTCTACACCTCTCTGCTTTGAGACGTCACACATTTCTCATAATTTGTAATCTCGTCAGGTTGTAATCCCTGAGGAGACCTTTAAATAGCATCTCTATTTCTTAAATTGAGAAATAACACAGTGGCAGATGGAAGCAAAATATCATTTTGGTTACTCATAGAGACCAAGGTGAAGGGTGTAGTTTCACATTTAACCAGTAGCTAATATTGAACCCCAATATTATGCAGACTGAGCTACTGGTGATGCTGGACTTTTTCTTCAGAAAAACTCACTCCCAAGAGGCAAACATGATCAGTTATTTTCACAAATTTAACTACCAAATAAGTCACTCCACTTGCCCTGTCACAAAGCATGGCACTACCTGTCACTGTTGCCTCGAAAGAAACATGAGGTGTAGTGGAGAAATGTTCTCCCAACTCTAGTGTGATATGTTATGTTAGTAACCCCAGGGAGTATGCCTCCCGGAATTTATGCCCTTATGTGTACTCCACCAAAAACCACTTTGAATCTGCTTCAACCAAAAGAATGGGCCAAGCCCAAGCCTTAAAAAGGGAACTTGCTTCTTAAATGGCTCTCCTGGCAGTTGTGAGCCATTATATAAGAGTCCAGCTACCCTGTTGAAGAGGCCATGAGGAAAGACGACTCACAGAGGCATTGGCCCTGAGATCAGAGTGATAATCATTATTGAACAAGATTGCCACTAGTTGCCTTGTCAAAACTCTGAAATGATACCCAACCTTCTTTCATAATAATCTAAAATTGTCATTTTTATGTTTATCTATCAACTGCAGTCTCCTCTCTATCTTGTGCAACACCAGGTCATTTTTTTCTTACTTGCTGACTCCTAGGAGTTCTTGAGAAAGCCATTCCTGCTTTAAACAGTGAAATTCTTTCTTACCTACATTGTGCTTTTCTGCTTTCCTTTCTCATTCCTTCCATTTTTCTGCTTCCAATAAGAAGGTTCATGCAACCCTGAATGTAAGACCCTAATATCTGGCAATAGCCTAACATTTCATAAGCTTGGATTTGTATGTAGTTTTTGCACACATTGGTTAGTATGCGTCACACAGATGACAAAGTTGAGAACCAGTACCTTTCCACTTTTCCCTTTGCTTCTGTTGAGTACTCCATTGAAAACTGACTGCCTTCATAGCTAGGCATGTAGCATCAAACACAAGAACAATCTGCAAATTATCTCTGTGCAGAGTTAGATCCCGTGAACCTCAGAAAGAGTTTTGACCCAGATTTCCTCATCATATGTCAGAGAAATGAAACATTTAGGGTCCAAATTTTTATAATATTAAGCTAAAATATTTTTCTGAGTTGATGGCTCCTGGACTCATTCTGGGCCGACTTAAGCAGGGACAGCAGGCAAAGTGCCTAAGCCCAAATTACCTTCAGAGGTCCATGAAAATGCTTTATTTTTTTATTCAGAGAAAAAAAACTTCGGTCGAAGGAAATGTTTTAATATATAATATTGAGATATTCATCTTGATGCCAATGCCATAGTAAAATATAATTTTTAACTTTTTTATGGAGTAAGAAATCCAAAAAGGTAAAAGTGCCTAGAGCCCATGAAAGTCTTAATGTAACCCAAGACGTATTAGGCTAATTGTTCTCAAAATGTAGGAAGCATAAAAATTTCCGGGATGCTTTATTTATAATCCTGATTCAGCTGCAATAGCAGTGATTCTGTTAAGCAGGGGTAGAATAAATCTCAGGAACCTGCATTCTTAATGAGCAATTTAGGTCATCCTAGTACACGCTGAATTCAGGGAAAACAAAAAGAGTAAAATCAGAAATACTGAAAGTTTCTGCCTCTGTGTAGGAGGGTTGAGGGATGGGACAAATGAGATATGAGTATGTTGCTTTTGGTTGTATCTCTTCTGTCCTCAATGCTTTGTTCACATCATATGGCTAGCATTAAACGGCAGCTACCTGCCATTCCCTCTGTGGATAGACTATTCTGCAGAGAAGAAGCACAATGTGTTGACTACAAGAAAACCACTTATGACTTTACACTGGCAAAACAAGACATATCAGGGTAGCCTTGAAAACAGCTGGGAGTCCAGTATGTCATACACATTGAAGCTGTTTCTAGGTACAAATGGGGCCAACAGGGTAAATGATTAAAATGCTAAATAAAAAGCAAAAGAATGCAGGTTTCAGAAAGAGAAGATAGAAAGTTTCTTTATTGTTCATTTTAAATCATGTTAGATGCTTTCTTTTCCCTAAAAGAAGGGTGAAATCAAGACATACAAGGCAAAGAGAAAATAAGAATTTAGTTGGAATGACTGTTGTTGGAACTAGCTCCCTGTGACCCGTGCGCTGACTAAGTAAGATAAATCAAAGACCCAGCAGAGATGGGCTACTCTCAATATGTAAGTATTTAAGGTCTCCATCCGACTGCTCACGAGTGATAGGGGACATACCAGTTTCCTTCTGTGGCATGTGTCTGATGTCTTGGAGAGTTGCAACTTATTAAAAAGTTCAAAGAGATTACCCAGTAAAAATCAGCTTCCAGCCAAGCTGGTTATACACGGGCCAGTAAGTTATTATTTAATTAAGACGAATGGAATGTCCACCAAAGGATTTGTGAGGGGGCAGGGCCTGAACGAAGCTAGAAATCTCACCCCATTATAAATAGTAACGTCTTCCCCAGGAGACACCATGACGTGTGTTCCACAGCGTGAACTGGCGTTATTGGTTATTCTCTCCAAGTCCCGGGACGCTAAATCCAGTGCTTTGTGATTGCAAAGTACCTCATAACATTCATTATTTTATCTTCACAACAAGCCTGTTGGGCAGCCTGGGGATGCGATTCCTATTTTACACAGGAGGAAACAATCAGAGAGAGATTAAGTAACTCACCCAATGTTCCAGAATGAAAGAGGATAGACAGACAAGTCCAATTTGGGGCTGTGAATTTCCAGCTCATCGTTTCGTTCATTGCCTTGTTCGCCTAAAACCCCAAAATAAATCTGACTGGTCTGAACACTTAAAGATCTCATAATCAGTTAAATTAAAGATGTCTTGATAGACAGAAATGCGATTTCCTGTCCACCTCCGTCCCCGTGGACATGTTCTGTGAAATTTCTTTTCCCAAGGACAGTGTTGATTTAATTGGAAAGAACTGTGTTCTCGTTTCCTATTTTGGCTACCACAGTAGCCCTAGCCATATGCACAGTGGCCATCTGGAAAAATCCGTTCCTAACTTCAGGGAGTATTGCATCACTTTGCCCTGAAACTGTTTACCCACTGGCTCTGCTCCTCATTTTTAGAAGCAGTGTGATTTCTGCTTGGGTTTACTTGAGATTCTGCCTAATAACCAAAACAAACAATGGTGCATAAGCCTTCATGGAGAATCTGCACACAGATTTAGAGAATTCTCTCCCAGTGCTGCGCTATAATTTCTTCCCTTTTTCCAGTTTTGGTTTTTTATCAACAGTGGTTGGAGTCAGCCTTTGTTCCACGTATTCACGACTACAAGCCTTGCTATATATTTTTTTCTTCGCTTTTTTTTACCTGATTAAGAAATACTCAAAGGTATAATCAGGTCCTTCCACAGTATTTAATTAGCAATAATTAAAAGACATCTACACAAAGCACAGTGTTTTCAAAGTCTTTTCTTCTGTTACATTGCTAATGAATTAAGAAATTAATTGGCATTGTGAGTTACCATAGAAAATGTCACTGAGGAAATTTTAACCGTCTTATAAAATTGTCCTTTTTTGTAAATCATGTTCTGTCAGTTTTAAATTCAATGTCATTACCAACCATTAAAAATTTTCTTTTAAGCCACAACATAAGAATGGTGAAAAGAGAAAGATAAAGGGATAAAAAATGTTCCCGTAGATCCAGATTCTGGTAAAAACATTTAAAATGATCAACTCTCCAAGCTATCCCACTAGGTTTTAGAGATATTTTTAATCTCCAAATGTTTTAGAGACAATGGGAAAGGTGGGCATGAAAGCCAGGGGAAGAAGATACACTATTTTCTTACCTACAAATCTGACTTTGTTGCTTAATAATATATATGGAAATATTATTATACATATTCTAGCAACAATAAAAAGCTCTCAGGAAGGGATAAATTAAAAACTCTGGAAGATAACACCTTGTGTTTCCATCTTTAGTTTTTCACAAGGTTGTTTTCTATAGACTTGTTTAAAATGTATTCTTTCACTTTAAATGGTGCATAGTGATTTTTATTTAGCCAATAATATATGAGGTTAAACAAGTATGACAGATGAAGAATTTACATCTTTAGCATGTGTAAAGCTTTTATAAATCTAAAAGATAATACGAAAAAAAGCAATGATGGTGGAAAATGGATGAACAATCAGAATCACACATAAACATTAATTAGATCAAAGAAATACAAATCAAATCAGAGAGTTCTGAACTTCTATATCATTATTAAGAATTTCTTAAAATCTGAATGCCCAGTGTTTGGAGACACTATGATAAAATGAATATTCTGATCCATTGCCATTGGGACGACAATTTGACATATCTTTCTGCAGCACAATTTAGCTATATGTACAAAAACGTTCAGAAATTATCACTCAGTAATTTTACTTGTAGGATTTTTAAAAAAGAAATGTTCAAAGATGAAGGAACAAAGTTATATAGTAGGTTATTTATCACAGCAAATATCATAGTAACTTCATAATATCAAAAAGTTAGAAGTAATATAAATTCCAAAAGAAAAGTTTAAAATATGCATTAATCACCCATTTAGTTGAATATTATGCAGTCAATAAAAATATTTCTGAATAATATATGATGTCTGGTACAATGTTTTGTAAGCAATAAAGTATAAATTACATTATTCATTTTTAAAATATGTGTCTAAGTATATAAAAAGAACAGTAGAGGGAAATTAAAATATTAACAGAGGTTATGTCTAAAACTTTGTCCACTAATTTTTATAAAATGTTATATTTTATGATTACAAAATATAAGTTTGATCTTATAAAACAAGGTCAGAATCAACATACTCTTTGAAGCAACATATACTGGGGCACAAGAATTTTGTAAAATAAGAATTACAAAATATTTTTCAAATATGTGAACTTTTGCCACAAATAAATGTAACTTAGAATATTTACAGTATTTAACCTGTTATCTGGAGACTTTAATGACTCAATGTTCAAACCATAGCTATTTTAACATTGTTAAGGAATTCTCTAATAAGTTTAGAAGACAAATGAGATTATCTATTCAACGTAATCAGATAGAGTTTAATTTCTAATTAAATTTTATTTCTAGTTCTTTATTCTGTGTTAAACAATTCAGAAATTCACTAATGAATGAATTCGACAGAAAAATTGCATGTATAGAGTGATCATAGACCTAAAGGATCGTTATTAATAATCACTTATGTATTATTACATTTAACCCTCTTATTTGTAAACAGTAATAATATTTTTCTGATGAAATATACACAGCAAAATTGATGACATCATCCTTGGCAAGTCAGTGATGGAATCAAGACTTTATACCCATGGTTTCTAATCCTAGGCTGAAATTCAGAATTCGTGACGATGTACATTCTTTCACCCTAAAATTATTATCGCTTATGTAGTCACATGATGCTGTCAAAAATATTTGCTCTTAAAATTAAGTATAACATCATCTATAGCTAGTGAGTTTGGTGGACAACACGTATTTCTATTGAACAGCCTTGGAGACATAGTCATGAGCTGGAAGTGGGCTCAGGTTTCCATGAGATGGTATGTAGCCCGCTTCTCTCCTGGTAAATAAGTTTCCAAAAAAATTGCTGCAATTTGCCACATTTTTATTTAATATAATTCAAGCAAAATCTTCTATAAAATATATGCATATCATTTAGAAAGCAAATTCAAGTAAGGGTTTAAAATGTTATTACTTTTCATGGTAAGCTTATTTTTATTTCTTATTCCAAAATTCTCTCTGGATTCCCCATTTGATAAGATACAGATACTAGTATCCCTTCCTTTCCTTTCATCCGACAATTGCCTGTCTACTCCCATGCATCTATTTCTACTTTTATTGTCAAGATTAGTAACACTTATCTCTCTGTCCAGCTTTGTTCATAGGATGATTGTAAATGATGGAACTGTATAAACAGGTTACTGACAATATAACTTTCACTAATAACTGAGTAGTTAACTACAATCACATTTTTCTTCCTGTATAACTGATGTGTGTTGGTCTTATCCTGGAGTTTCCCATTTCTTTTTCCCCTTATTTTTCCGTGTTTTCATCAAAGTCCTTAACTTTTCTTCTACTACTTTCATGAATTTTTTTTAATGAATTTTAAGTCAGGCATGGTGGCTCACACCTGTAATCTCAACACTTTGGGAGGCTGAGATGAAAGGACTGCTTGAGCCCAGGAATTCAAGATCAGCCTAGGCAACATAACAAGACTTTGTCTCTACAAAAAAAAAAAATTAGCCTGACATGGTGGCATGAACCTGCAGTCTTAGCTACTCAAGAGGCTGAGGCAGAAGGATTGCCTGAACCCAGAGGGCCATGGCTGCGGTGAGCTATGATCATGCCACTGTACTCCAGTCTGAGGAACAAATTGAGACTCTGACTCAAAAAACAAAAGCAAAAATACTATTTTAAATTCTGAGCAATCTTTCAAATTCTTAGATTTTGGTGTTTAAATAATATCCTGTTCTTTGCTAATGCAGGTTTTTGTTCTGCAAATCTATTTGAGAATTTAATCTGCATTTTATTTAGAAAGTTCTGACCCTTTCCCTGAAAGAATTCTATTTCTAAATGGTTTTTCTTCTTTTTCTTCCCCTTCCTCCCTCTCTCCCTCACTTCCTCCCTTCCTCTCTACATCCTTCCTTCTTTTCCTCCCTTCTTCCTTGTCTCCCTGCCTGCCTTACTTGCCTGCCGTGTCCAGCCTTGCCTTGTCTTGTGTTTTGCTTTCATTTTCTGGGCATAGCAGACCACAGGATCCTTGCGTCTCTCTGGAATCACTGTGAGGCAGGTTTTCAGAGTACCTCAGTGAAATTCAGCTCCAGTGGCACACAGGCTTGAGAATGCATCTCTTTCCCTTTCTAGTCTCACTTCCCCACTTTCCCATTGACATTTCTAAAGATCAACTCCCATATAAACTGCTTGCATCTAAACTAAGACAGTGAATTTTCTAGCCTGTATATGATCGTGTTCATGTTTAAGCATGACAGACTTGAGTACATGGAAATAAGGTTATTTTGCTAGAAGATTTCTACTTAACCACGTTTAGATTGATTTGCTCTTAAACATCAATACCTATGCTAGCTATCTTAGTATTGAGCTGCAAATATACCCCTCCAAAACATTTTCTCTTTATTTTTGTAAAGAAAAACGTTGTTACTTTAAAAAAAAATGTGTTTGTTGTTGATGTTGCATTGTCTAGGAGGTAAATGCCTTGACTCCTGAATATTGCAGTTTTGGGTGGGGGTGGAAGGTAAGGATGTTAGAGAGAATACAGTTGATTTAAAGACAGCCATGTTCAATTATCGGCTTCCTCACTGTCTCCCTGGTCTTCCTGGTGTTTGTGAGAAGTGAATTGCTTTGAGGTCCTGCAGGATATATTGACTCTGCTTAGCTACAACCCCTTGCTGCATAATTTCAGCAATCACTTTCTCTACTCCAGTTTACAGCTCACTTATTTGCCCTCTAAGAGATAGTTGTAGAAATTTCCTGCTGATAATGGCTCCCCACCTAGTCTCTTCATGATGTGGAGTTATACATCTTTTAATCAATTCCTTTACTATCAATTTAAGGATGGCCTTTGGAAGGAAAGGAAACGAGTGTGATCAGAATGCCATACTAAAAGGAAAGCTGGATGTTTTTATAAATGAAGTTATTGGCAAAATATACTTTCTGTAACTATGAACTGATAAAATAAGATCGTGTTTGAAACTAAAGGATTATAAAATATATAAGATTTTGGTATAGAAGCACCCTGTTCAGTGTCGACAGCCCTTACTTTTTAATTAAATCTCTGTTATATCCCAAGTTTTGTTGTAATTTTATTTTGCTTCTCTTTCTTCAGAATAAAAAAGCCATTTGATACTCATTTTGAAAATTTTTGAGTCCTAATAACTTATTAATGGGATCCAGATGTAAGCTGAATTGACTAGCAGAGATTGTGATGATCAATTATGTTTGTCTTCTGGGCTCTCTGTGGCTCTGCTGAAATGTTTAGAAATTACAATTTATTCCCTTTATGCATTAATTATTATGCATTAAATATTTAATTCATTTACATGTTATCTGGTCCCTATTTTTGGAGCTGCTTTCTGTATTCCAGAAAGTCTCCACATTACTTCTAGTTTCTCCCTCATATTATATCCTTAATTTCTCCTTCTAGGAAAGGCAGACAAGGTAATTTGTGGTTCAGAGTGCGTCCACAGAGTACATTGCCTGGCATTTATTTATTTCCTAACAGATAATTACTAAATAAGTGAACAAATCCTAAAAGGGCTCTACCCTTGGCCCATGTGGTAAGGAGAATAATGGCACCCCTGAGTGGTCCACATTCTTATCCCCATGCTATCTTACATGGCAAGAGGTACTTTACAAATTTAATTATGGTTATGGACCTGGACATGGGAAGATTATAATGAATTTATTCACCAATGTAATACCTTGAACTTCCATGTAAATATTTTTAAAGTAATCAGGAAATGAAAATGTGTGACCACACTTCTATGAACTGAATTGTGTTCTCCCAAAATTTACATTGAAGCCCTGATCCTCAAGGTGAAAGATAATTAAGGCTAAATGAGGTCATAAGGATGGGGATGTAAGGCAATAAAACTTCTTTAAGAAGAAGAGAGAGAGAGCTCTCTGTCTCTTTTTCTCTCTCTGCCATGTGAGGATTTAGGGAGAAGGTGGCCATCTGCAAACCAGGAAAGAAGTCCTCATCAGAAGTCAAACCAGCCATCATCTTGATCTTGGACTTCCAATTTTCTAGAACTGAAAAAAATAAATGTCTTTTGTTGAAGCCATCCAATGATTCTTTGTTATGGCAACCTGCGCATACTAACACACACACATAGAAAAGATACTTATGCACAGTTCTCCATAAGATGTATATTATTTCGTGAGCTCCTTAATTATTTAAACTATAAGTTGAATTGGATAAAATAGTAGCTACACACACACACATGATATTTCTGGTCGCATTCTCGATGAGTCATGAATTCAATGCTTATTCTTGCCATTTTTGTTTCTTTTTTTTTGAGACGTATTATTTATGAACCATCCCTCGCTCTCAGATGAACTATCAATTTCACTTTATCTCCTTTGATTATAGTCTTGATCTCATTTGATTATGTTTTCAGATAATGCACACAAAAGGGATTAAAATGAATTTTTCTTTCTACAACGAATTTGCTGGGAAACAACATGTGCTATCTGCCCAAGCAAAAATAGGCTAGCAGGTCTTTTATTTGCCAAGTTCACTATACCATCAGGGTACCTATACTACTATGAGGTGATAAGAACCATTTGCATTTCAAAATTATCACCATCACTTTCTAAAAATGATTGTGTCGATGTGACAGGTAGCTGCTGATGAACAATAGAATTTGTGCTACAAATCAATGACCACATGTAAAATTCAAGAGTAGATGCATTAAATTCAACACCCAAGAATTTCAAACCTAAAAGCTGTCAAAAGTAACAGTTAGTTACTCCATACAGCAGTGATAGACCATAAGAAGAATGTGTAAGTGGATATAACTGGAAACAGAATCATTTATGACTTTATGTATCAAGGTTGGCATGATGAATTATAGCTAGAAGTAAAACGATCACATAAACTACAGTAAGTGAAATATGTGTAAGAAGTTCCTCTTGAAACGTCACTGGTTTTTCAAGGCTGGTTCCTTAAAGAAGTCACTGAAACTCTGATGATTTTCAAGGTTGAATACTTGTAGGATCTACTGTAGTGGCAATCCAACTGTAATGAATAGACAAAGCCCAGCACAGCCCTATTGAATTAGGAAGGTTGCATCTTGGTCATTAAGTTTAGTAAGAGAAAAGATTATTGCACAACTACAACAATGGAACCTTAGAATAAGCTTAGTACTCATTGTAATCTTTTAGAAATGAATGTCATTTTGGTCAGACAAGTGATTGCTGTCAGATCCCGGAGACCCACCAATGTCTCCTGAATCATTCCACACACTAGACCTTTACCCTAACCTTCAAGCTGTACTTCATCTTGAAATTCAATCAATCAACCAAGGTCTCAATCAAGAACTTCCTACATCATGCAAGCCAGGCTCATGTGTGTGTGAATTGATTATTGAATGATGTTTAAAATGCTGAAATAACAGTCCTGAGTAGCATTTCCAAAGATATACAAAGTATGATTCATTTTCCCACTAGGCAAGTACCAGAGAAAGAAAGGTTCTCATCTGACATTTAATCTTCAGGGAACAAATTACAAACATCTAAATGGGGCAGAGAAGATTTTCACTATCGCAGTTCCTTAGAAACTGTGACATGAATGAAACAGAGTCCAGTGTCTGTGGCCATATCTGTTATTTATTCATTCACTCATGCATTCAAATATTCAAAATATAACGTGGAGGATCTATTCAATGCCAAGCAGAGCTTGCTGTTGGTGGTCCTTATGGAGTCATGTATCTTTCCTTCATGGAATAAAGGATCCTCAAGTTAGGGGAAAAAACTTTTACAAGTTATATAGAACAGAAGCCTCAATCCAATGCAAGAGTCTCATTTTAGAATCCCTTGCAAGGGGTCATCAAGTCTCTGGTTAAGTCTTCCAGAAAGTACTTAAGACAAATTCTCAGATGAATGAAATCTGTCCTGCAGTGTGATCACTAGAAGCCAGTCATCTTGCTCTCTGCCAGTCATGTGGCATGTTCAGCTCAGTCAACCACTTGAAGGGAAGCTGGGGTCCTGGAGGAGTTCTTGGGAATGACAGCAGGATATTGGTGGAGTAAACGTCTTTGGCTTTGGGTTTTATTTATCAATGAGAACTGGTTGATCGTTCTCATCTGACATTTAATACATATATACATACTCATGCTAATGGCTTCATCTTTACAACTCTAAGTGTAATTTCATATCAATGTGAATAAGCAGTTGTTAAGGTTCATATCAAGTTTTTTTTCTGTACTCATTTACTTAATATTTTAATGTTTCCCACTCCAACCTCCCAACTAAAATTGTTTAACAATAATCTCTGTTAATACAAGACATATACAGAAAGCACCTATGTTGTGCCAAATGTAAATAAGAGAAACAGAAAAGCATCAATGTCTGTTCTTTAGGTTTATTTTTCTTACTCTTTCTTGACAAACTTCCATGTAACAGAGTAAAATATGATAGTTTAATATCAGGGCAAATTTGTGTAAGCATATTTGAAATCTACATTTTCATTCATTTTAATATTTGTCTAGATACAGCTATAAATAGACATAGATAGATAGATAGATGATTAGATAGATAGATATAGATAGATAATGAAATGGTAATGAACTAAGCTACTTTTACAATTGAATCCCACCCTCCACTTCAGAATACTCAGTTGCTAAAAGGCTACATTTTGCCCAACAGAGTAGTAGGAGGAAATCGTATTTTTGTCATCCTGTGACCTAGAGCAATAGGTTTTTAAGTGCTCATAGCACTTTACCTAGAAATCTGTTATTGGGTCAACAGCACTTGAGCTAGTGATGAGAAAAAGAGGGCCAGATCCTGTAAATACATACACATGTTTGAACACTGGTAGTTGCTTTTTGGTGAAAATGCGTTATTCCAAAATTGGCATAATCACAGTTTCCACCTCGGTTATGACCAGCGTAAAAAATTGCATAAAATATCACGCACAGCTGTAGTCAGAAGGAAGATTCAATTTGGGCTTTGTGCAGACTTGACTTGCTGCCAGTGCAGTTCCATACATCATCTAGGGCTGCATTAAAAAGGATAAAATACAGTTTTAATTCCTGAGGCAAATTTATTTTTTCAAGGAGAGATAAAAACGTTAAAATAGATCATAAAAAGCATTAAGTCCTTCCCTACCCCCACCCAGTCCATCTTTTGTTAATATAATGTTAAAGGGTTAGCAAAAGATGGGAACGCCATAAAATTAAAGGTTAGAATTGCAGCGCTATCTATCTTCAGAAGAAGAAGGCATCTGGTGTGATTGCATACTCCTTTTTTATTATTTAGACAGCCTCGCTGGGAATATGATACGTGAGCAACCTCAAACATCCCTGCTGGTTTCTTTGAGAAATCTCAAAGGCCACAGTGATGGAGAACAGCATGGGCAAGCAACTGAGGAAAGACGACGTTTTCATCTGAAACCCAAAATCACAATATAGTACACGGCTTGACAAGGAGATTTTCTCCACCCCTGTGGAGGAGAGGGTTGACCTCTAGCACCCCATGTGCTGCCGCATCCCAGCATCTTCCAATCTCAAGAGCTTTAAAGGGCCAGCTGCTTTGTTTTCCAAGTGGGGTCCGCATGACTAATTGACTGAATGAGACTTCGATTCTCTGGAAGTTGAAGACTTTCTACCTCTTATGCTGACTTCAGAAGTGCGTGACACCTGTAGGAATGAGTGGGAATGTCCACTGACGTTGTGGGTGAAAACTTCTTATTTTTTAGTTGATGGTGTACTGGAAGCCAGTTTGTACAGACTCTTGAGAGTTGCTTGTTTCATCTCTCCCTGACTCACATTCAGTGACTTCATGCTGATAACTTGGAATTAGCCATGGTGGGAGTATTTACACCACAGAAATTGGCAAATGCTACAAATCAGGGCTCCCTCCCACTGCCTGCATAGACATTTACCAACACAACACTCCTCTTATTACATCACCCCAGGAGTTAGCTCATTAGGCAAAATGCTGCTCCCGCCTATCAACCCTCTTCTCCCACCTCAAGCTCCGGTTGTTTTTACAGCACAGCTTGCCGGGAGCCGCCATGAGACTTCTTCAAGACCATAAGGAATCTTGAGAATCACCTGTTTCCAGGGTTTAGGGTTATACCTGGACACCTGAAGTCAGCAGACACCAGAGTAGACAGTTTTGTCACTAATTTATAGAAAGTTCATAGCTTGATAGTTTAGTCAGGACTTGAAATTCCAAAGATTTATTTCTTTTAATCTAAAGAGTACATTTATATCTTTAGTGTACATAGATTACGTACAGTTTATCATTAAGCAAAATTTTGCTGCAGGAGAAAAAGGTTTTTGAAATTTAGAAAGGAAGCTGGGAAGAAATGTATATAGAGCTGATACAGCTGTAACCAGAAGGGTCTTTCCTACCAACAAGAGGCAAGAAAATATGGTCATAAGACCTTCAGGGCATGGAAGACTTAAGTTTGATCCCAAGTCTGACAACTATGAGCTTTGTGATCTTATACAAGTTAGACTAACTTCTTTAAGCCTCACTTTCTTCATACATAAAATGAAAAAGATAATATCTGGGTTATTGCAAGGATTAAATAAAATGAAGCACACTAGACTCCATCTTCTCTTGCCTACTCAAGAATTTTGCTCTGGCAACCCTTCACTCTCGCTCTCATTCTCACATTTCTCTTTCTCCTGCATTAGCAATTTTTTTATCTCTCCTCAGAAATTTATACCCTACCACTCAGGTGACCACCACTATCTTGTCAAGGTTGTCAGTAACCTCCATATTTCTAAATACATCAAGCAAATCTTTGCCCTCATCTTTCCTGACTTGGTAATAACACAGCTAATCAAACCCTCCTTCTTAAAATACTTTATTGACTTGGTTTTCAATACTCCAGACTCTCACGGTTTCCTTCCTACATGAAGCCACTACCCATTCCAGGGGTCTAAGAGCTATAAAGGAGCACTACATGGCAGATGGTAGTAGGGTCACTGAATACTAGTGAGAAAGGTGGAGATGCTGCAGGTAAGACATGAGTAGGAAATATGCATGCCAGTAGTTTTCAGTTTTGACAGCATATCTGAATTGCTTGGAGAGTTTTTGGATGTCATGTTGCCCCAGCCACACCAAGTAAATCAAAATCTTAAAAGGTGAGACCCAGGTGTTAGTCTTTCTTAAGGTTCCTTAGGTGATTACATTGTAAGACCAACATTGAGAAACACTGATTTAGGTGCAAGAAGAGAAGTAAAAAGAGATCCTGGGAGGAGGAAGGAAATTGGTTTTGTTTTTGTTTTTATTTTTGAGTTGGAGTCTCACTCTGTCGCCCAGACTGGAGTGCAGTGGCACGCTCCCGGCCACTGCAGCCTCGACCTGCCGGGCTCCGGGGATCCTTCCGCCTCAGCCTTCCAAGTAGCTGGAACTGCAGGTGCGTGCTACCATGCCCAACTAGTTTTTGATTTATTGTAGAGATGAGGTCTCACCAAGTTGCCCAGGTGAGTCTTGAACCCGCAGGCTCAGGCAATTCACTCACCTCGGCCTCCCAAGGCATGGGGTTGCAGACTGAACCACCGAGCCCGGCTGGAAGGAAGTATTTTATAGAAAGTCTCCATGGGGAGGTAGTGGATAAATGAACACAAAAGACTAAAAAGAATTAATGACATCAAGGCAAAGAAAGTAAGAATAAAATACTTGTATTATATAATGATGATAATATAAAGCATAATATTATTTAAAATGTGCCATAAAAGACTTTATAAAGTACTATTTGAGAGACTTCAAGCAAAGAGAGATGGTTTGGATTCCTGAGAAAGTATCTAAAGATGAAAATTATGAGAAATAGTATTACATGTCATACGATAGAAAGACTTGAGTCAACTTGGCTGGATTTAAATTTCTATTTCACCACTTTCTTGACCTAGGGTAAGAGGCCTTAGTTTTCTTATCTGTAATACTTATAAAGATATAATAATAAACTTATTTATATGTTTCTTGGAAGATTAATTTAGATAACATATAAGACACAGAACAACAGTCGGCATATAATAAACAAACATTATATTATGGTGGTATGATGATGATATAAGTCTTTGGCAAAAGTGGAGGAAATTAAGCTGAGCAGTCGGCTCAAAGAGAGGGCTTTCCATTTAGGAGACCCAAGAGAGATCCTAAGCTAGGCTTCCTTACTACAACAAGAACTAGCACAAGAAACATTGTGAATTTAGAGGAAATCACTTTTGTTTTCGAAATTGCAATCCAAACATTAACCTTCATGTGGGATAACATGCTTCTACAATGCCCTCAAACTTTTAAGGGGGTATCCACTTTATTTGTCACATGCCCATTAGAAAACATATCAGATCTTATTGGAAGCTCAATGTTCCTCACTCTCAGCACAGTAATGTAAGTTTTGACTGCAATGAGCATTGTGGCAAAAAGCAGGTTGGCAGATTACTTGTGAAAACTTCTGTTCTTTTGAAAAACCTTGACATGAAAACCATGCTGATTTGCTCGTAATCAGTGTGATCAAAGAACAACGGGAAGAGAAGAAACAGGAAGAGGGATACATGTGTGTCTGGAATCACAAAGCCTGTCCTTGGTCAAAGCCTGTCCTTGGTTAAATCCAAATTCCATTTGGAATTTCTTTTTTCTTTTTTTTTTTTTTTATTTTAAAGATGTGGGGTACAATTCAGGTCACTGTACAGGTAAAGTTTGGGCCTCACTTTGGTACCCACTTCACCTGGTTTGAGATTAGGTATCCCTATTGATGAAGTGTGCCACCTCCACCCCTGGCAGTTTCCCACTACTGCCAATCCCTTTCTTATAGTATCATGTTTATTGTTCAGGGTCTGCTTATGAGTGAGAACATGTAGTACTCAGTTCTTTGTTTCTGTGACAGATCACTCAGTATTATAGACTCTAAGTTCATCCAAGTTGCTGTGCAGTTCATAATTTTTTCCTTCTTTATGGCTGCATAATATTCCATTATGCATATGTACTTTTTTTAATCCAGTACTTTTGATGGGCTGCATGGTTGGTTCCATGCTTTTGTTATTGTGAATAATGCTGCAATAAACATGCATGTGAAGATACCTTTTTCATAGAATGATTTGAGTCGCTCCATGTATACTCCCAGAAGACAGATTGCTGGGTCATACTTCTAGCCAATGTATTGCTGGCCCCCCAAACATTTATGAAGCAGCCACTATGCATCAAGCATCTTTCATGGCACTGGAGATTTAAGATAAGAAATGGTCTCTGCCCCTGAGATGCACACAAGAGAATAGAGTCCATAGACCACTTAAGTAAACATATCATTTATAGCAGAGAAATCATAAAGACAAAAGTAGGCACACAGTGCTGTGACAGTTGTTCTTAGCCCACACTGGAAAACTTTATGACACAGGATGTCTTGAAAATTAAGAACCTACCCAGGTAAAGCCGGACTCCGTGGCTCAGCCTGTAATCCCGCGCTTTTGAGAGGCTGAGGTGAGTGGATTGCCTGAGCCCACGGGTTTGAGACCCGCCTGGGCAACTTGGCGAGACTTCATCTCTACAATAAATCAAAAATCAGCCAGGCGTGGTAGTGCACGCCTGTAATTCCGGCTACACGGAAGGCTGAGGTGGAAGGATGGCCAGAGCCTAGTGGGTTGAGGCTGCGGTGGCCGGGAGCGGCCACTGCACTCCAATCTGGGCGATGGAGTGAAACTCCAACTCAAAAAAAAAAAAAAAAGAACCTACCCAGGTAAAGATACCTGAAAGAATGTTCAAGATAAAAGAAAGAAAATATGAACTAGTCACAGTGGTATACTGCTTAAATCGTCTCTCAAGCAGTAAGCAGTAAGCAGTAAGTCATTCTTAGAATACTCTGCTCTCCAATGAGGAAAGCTTTTCCCTTCCTCCCCACACTGGCCATGTTGTTTCTTTTTGCTAGGATACAGATGTTCTCGTTTTCCCTGCCCGATTGCTCTGAAGGTACACATGCACCCAAACATATCCCCCACAGTTCACTTGCATGACTCAGTGATGCCATCGCACCACAAAAGAAATGGTGCAGACATGCAAAGATTTATTTATGTGCAAAGAGATATACTGCAAGCATCGACTATTGTAAACAGTGCCCAAAAGGGTTAAATGCATTGTAGTGTATCCATACAATGAAACACTCTAAATCTCTTAAGGATACACAGTTCTGGAAATTTAAGATTATATTGTAGCATGAGAACATTCTCAGACTACACTATTTGCTCACACACACATATACACACATACGTATCTGCCTTTTATATTTACATAGGCCACGCTCAAAGTAGAACATCTGAAAAACAAAAATTAATTAATTAACACTTAAGTAAATATTACACATAACCCCACCAGTCAGAGATAATCATTACGAACATGTAGATGTACATTTATCCAGCCCATTCTCCATACATGCTTGGTTATTTTTGGAAACAAAAGTGGAATCCTGAGGTTTGATGTCGTATACTATGGTCATCCCATGTAGTGTCGTATCAGGAACACTTTTCCATGTTATTAATTATTCTTTGAAAACTTGGCATTAAAGTCTGCAAAAATTCCACTTTTTAATGCAGTGTTATTTACTTAGCATTTTCATTATGGTGGACAGTAATAATTCTTATCCTCTTGTTGTAAATAACTCTTCAGTGAAATCCCTTGGCCATGAGTCTTTGTTCATATGGTAACTTATTTCCTGAGACTGGCTATTTAGGAGTAAAATTACAAGGTCAAAAGGTAAAAGATTTTTTAATGCTCTTGAAAAATATTTTCTAAATTGCTTTTCAGAAAGGTTATACTGGCTGATACTCACCTTTGATATGAGATGGTGCCCATAACTCTCACTTTTGCCAGCATCGAGTGTTATATTACCATCATCATTGCCAATTTGATAGATGAAAAATGGTATCTCCTTTTGATGTTGTATTGTGTTAAATAAGACAAAGTATGCAAAAACTGTATATGCACTATGATCACAACAATATAAGACTATGTCTAGAAAAAAATGAATAAAAGAAAATAGATGAAAATGTTTAAAAGTTTAGCACTTGGTTGTAGAATAATAGGTCACTGCTTTTTTTCATATAACAAAATAAATAATGCTAGTAAAATGTACTACTTATTCAAAAACTACTATGTATTAGGAAACATGATAGGTAATTTTCATTCATAGCACCTCATTTTATTCTCAAAACCCTACAAAGTTTTATTACTCCATTTACAGAAGAAAATGACTGAGCCAAGAAAACTAGGTAGAGGCTGGACTGGTGTGTAGTAAACTCTAACTTAACTAATTCCATATTTCCTGTTTTTAAAAATGATATTCCTCCCAATTTCCCATATTTTTGCTTTTCTATTTTTTTTTTTTTTTTTTTTGAGTTGGAGTCTCACTCTGTCGCCCAGACTGGAGTGCAGTGGCCACTCCTGGCCACTGCAGCCTCGACCTACTGGGCTTCGACGATCCTTCCACCCCAGCCTTCCAAGTAGCTGGAACTACAGGCACGTGCTACCACGCCCAGCTAATTTTTTGATTTATTGTAGAGATGAGGTCTCACCAAGTTGCCCAGGCGGATCTCGAACCCGCAGGCTCAGGCAATCCACTCACCTCAGCCTCCCAAAGCGCGGGATTACAGGCTGAGGCTTTTCTATTAATGAGCATTTTTTTCTTTAAACAAATTATTAAAAGCGATGAAAATTATTTTTATATTCTGTCCCCCCCAAAAGGTCTTTTATACTAAACAATTGTCAATACAATTTGACCAGCTTCCCCACAAAAGAGGCTTATACTCTGGCTCAAGGAGTTCAACATTTGATACCCTAGACATCTCTCAGTGACCCTGAGTTGCCCGAATGCAACGGGTCACCAGCATCCTGACCTGGAGCACACTTCCGGTCGTTCTTAAAGCCATACCATGTGGGTAGCTGCCTAACCCAGCAAACATGACTTGGCTTTTGCTTGTGGCATTTCACTGTGGCCATGAGAAATGCTACCCATGTGAGCAAAGTAGCTGCACTGAGGAGATAGGTAAGTGAAGTCTGAACCCACCTTTTGCCCTTCCTCAATAATGGGAGGATTATACCTTATATTAGTACTGATCTTCACCGTTTTTTAAGAAGAGAGTAGACAGGAAGCAATGATATGCATCTGATGTGTTCTTGAGTATATAAATGACAAGTATGCCTCTATTATCATTAGGATCTGGATAACAGCTAGATAATTTTTCATTGTAGCCTTTAAACCCACACATAATATTTTAAATAAGTATTATCTACCTGAAATGTTAGTAAATCTGCAAAAGAATCATTATAGCTTGTCTTTGAAAGATATATTTGGGTATATTTTCAAAAGCATACTTCTTAACTATTATTACAAGCTACATAAATACATGTTTGCGTATAGATGACTACAATGGCTCTCATAGAGTAAGAAGCTACTCTTCAAGTTGTTATTTTTTGTTTTGATTTTTATTAAATGTTGGTATGTTAAATATTTATATTAAAATCACAGAATACAGAACAATAAGGAAGAAATAAAGAATATTTGTATGAGGAAAAAAATCCCCAAACTAACTTTTTTTAATATTTGAGGAACATGTTATTGTTTACATAATATATTCAGACACATTGTCAGACATGTATCCCAACATGGAAATAAGTACGAACAAACCAGACTTATCAGTAGACTTTCAGGTAAAAGGAGTCAGATGAACATCTTCTGTTGACTTTGTCAGAAAAGAAAAACCTTTATACAATGATTCTATCACTTACTTAGTAATGACTCCTGCCTGTTTCTAGGGCTAATGTAAGGCCCAATCCCCTTGGACACATGCCATTGTCTTATTTCATTTTAACTCTAGTCATCTGCTAATTGTTGACCTCTGTGACAATGTGAATCAATGCACAGAACCCTTTGGGGCATTCGCACTCTTGACAAAAGTGCCACCAAGCTACTCACTTTTTTTTTTTTCTCCAAAAACCATAACAGTCTGGGAGTGTGACAGTTTTGTTTTTTCCCATTTCCCCTAAGATGCCCAACTCATTTACAATAGTTTCACAAGTTCCCAATTTGCTGGTGGTTCAGTGCATTTCAGATATGTGAGTTTCTCATTAGAAAAAGAAAGAATGGCATGTGGCCATTTGAGAGTGCTCTGAAGGTCATTTTATTCATTCACTTTATGTGTTCTTCCTTTTTAACACACACTCGTGAATACTCTTTTTATACTCCACTTGACAAATAAATGAATACATAAATTTTTCTGCAGAAAAGTTTGTGAACATGCAAAGTTTAACAATAATACAAAAGTTAAATAATAAAAATGAAATTGTCATGTGGCAATTTTTTTATGAAAAAAAGGAAAAGAAAGAATTTTAGAAATCTTTCTGTTCATTTTTTTCACTTTTTTTTAAATTGAGGAACAGATATTTTTAAGATGCAAAAAGAAATGCTTTGTGATGACAAAGATAAATAAACAAAATTATTGTTTAATTTTTTTAAATAATTCAAGCCCTGAAAATATTTGCTTTTACTGCCAACAGTTACTTCCTGAGGTTAGTTTTAACTATGAAGGATAGTATGACACACAGAATTATTCAAGCTTAATCTGGAAAGAAAAATTAAGAAATCTGTATCTTATAAAATCATTAGGTTATTTTAAATGATTGTTTATTCATTATAAGAGAACAATCATTTAAAATGAAATTTCAAATACAGTGATTTATTCTATGTCACATAGAGCATTTTTGTAATAAAAAGAGCAGATTACTATAGTGTACACTTTGCCATCTAACACAATAAAACTCATGTTTATATAAACATTTACCCTTCTTTGTTTGACTTAGGTCTTGTCAACCTCTCAGTTCTATAACCCTAACCACCCAAGTTATTCTCAGCTGTTAAACAGTAGAAATGTAAGCACAAAATATCACCTCAACACTATGAAGAACAATATTTTAGTTTTCTAAAGCTGACCGGGCCTGGTTCTAGTAATTCTTTTTCTAAGAGTTTCTAACCTTCTGTAAAATTTGTAATCTCAGCCAAGTTCTGCGAATATTTTTCCTCTGATCTGGAGCCCATGTGTTCTCATACATAAAATGAAAGAATTAAACTAGAAGAACCTTTGACCATTTTTGGCAATAAAAATTATAATTAACTGAATTTTTATTCTAACCTACTTTGCATTCATTCCACAAGTATTTATTAAGCATTGCCATGTTCCAGACAATGTGTTGGGGATTAAGATACAATGGCATGTGGGAGGCACACAGTCCCTGCCCAAACCTAACTTACACCCTATCAAGGAAGCCAATGATGCCTCGTTGCTGCCCTGGTTACTGTTTCTGCCCTCACTTATGCTTGCTCTCTTCGAGTCAAAGCCTCCACTTTTCACAGCTTATTTAAAAGAATCAGACATCTGACTATCAAACCAAATATATTGTAGACAGCTATCATATAATCTTCACTCAAAGGTTAGAGAAACTCAAGAAAAGATTCCGTTTCCATTTTTTCACTGACCGCTTCAGAACCAAGGGCACTTGGACTGGCTTTATTTTTTTTAGAACTGCCAAGTACAAGACAGGTTCACACACCAATTGAGTGGTTTGTGTTCAGAAAAGCTGGGGGCAGGAGAAAGGGGGTCTCTCTCTCTCTCTCTCTCTCTCTCTCTCTCTCTCTCTCTGTCTCTCTCTCTCTCTCTCTATCCATCTAGATAGATAGATAGATAGATAGATAGATAGATAGATAGATAGATAGATAGATAGATGATAGATAGAGATAGATGATGATAGATAGATTAGATAGAGGGATATGGATAAATAGCTCATCAGTTCTAAGTGAATTTCTTTTGCACTAACTGGAAAAGGGATTTCATTCTACCCAGATCACTTTTCTGCAAGGATAATACCCATCCCAAATTCTTAACCATCTTGGACATCAAAGATTCCTTTAAGAATCAGAGGAAATAGCCAAACCCGGTGGCTCAGCCTGTAATCCCACGCCTTTGGGAGGCTGAGGTGAGTGGATTGCCTGAGTCCGCGGGTTCGAGACCCGCCCGGGCAGCGAGACCTCATCTCTACAATAAATCAAAAACTCAGCCGGGCGTGGTAGCGCATGCCTGTAATTCCGGCTACTCGGAAGGCTGAGGCGGAAGGATCGCTGGAGCCCAGCGGGTCGAGGCTGCGGTGGCCGGGAGCGGCCACTGCACTCCAGTCTGGGCAACAGAGTGAGACTCCAACTCAAAAAAAAGAATCAGAGGAAAGCAACACCAGCCCTGGAAGGTGAGGGTACCCAGAGAAGGCAGACAGTATATATGTGCTGACTGACAAAAGTTTGCATGCAGTCAGGAAATTCATGCCCAAGGTAAACAACTCTGTATCAGAATATTCAAAAGGTTGCATTTAACAAAGTGTGTTCTACAAAAATTGGTGTCACTGCTACCTGGGAGGATGTTTCCAGAGTGAATGGGTCTTGGAAATGCTGGATTTAAAAATAATTTTTCAAACTTCTTTAGCATATTAATGTGTACCGGGCTTCCCTAAAAAGAGGACATACACATATGTAGCAGGAGCTCTCTAACTGCTCTGGGCATGAAACCCCCTTCCCCGCCTACCCTTGAATTGCCTCTCCTGACTGGTATTCTAAGAAACACTTTGAGAAATAATTCATTCCTCACCTCCCTACCATGTCCCAGATTCATCGGTTGAATCTGGCTGAAGAAGACTGTCAGCTATGAAAGAAAAGTCAATTGATAACATTAAGATTAACAGTTGATGACTGTTGGGACATGAGCATTAAAAACAAAAAACTGATCACTTGAATTGATGGAATCTTTTGCTTTTTATTTAAACTTCTGGTCCATGAAATGCAATGTGGGTGTGGTTATAGAAAGTTTCTATGCCTTTCTCTGTTTCTGTTTTCTCCTATGTTAAATATGAATAAAAAATAGTGCATCCCACATACCATTATTGTGAGAATTAAGTGACCTTGTACATGTAAGGCACTTACTGTACATGTAGACAGTGTCCAGCATAGATGTGCCCAATAAATATTAGCTATGACTTCAACTTTCTGTAGTCATATTAATATCTTATATATTATATATATGATATATATATTATATATATAACTCTATTAGCTCAGAATAATTTATATAGCCACAGAGAAGTGATAAGGATTCATATTTTCAAAAGCAGACAATGACTACTCTGTCTCAGAATATCTGAATATAAATTGAAATATTGGGGGAAAGTTAGATATTTGGGGGAAAAGGCCATTTCTTACCCAGAATTTAGTTACATTTCCATTTTGTTTTATACATATATATAGAACGATATCACCACTTAGAAACTTAGAAAGTAAAGTGAAAATGGACTGATTCTCCCTCCTCATGTTTCCCCATCTTCACACAATAATTACTTGACATTATTAAGCTTCTTTATAATAGAATAAAACCACAGCCTGGTGTAAAGAAAGTCATCATTACTCATAGGACAAAGCACATAAGATGACTCAAACCTGGCTTAATTCTACATTGACCTGCCTCATGATCATAAACCTAGCTAGAAAATTCTGTTTTCTCTTACTGGTTTCTCTTCTCCCATAGACTTCTTTCCACACATTTTCCACATAACAATCAGCTTGCGCCCCCCGCCCCAACCTATAACTCTCCCATGACTTCCCATTGTGCTTAGAATGGAATCCTTAACTCGTGATGCAACTCAGTCTGCCACTGCCTCTGACTTCTTGACACACACCACACTGCCCCACTATGGCCTTTTTTCCCAGTCCTTTGACCCAAGTTCCTTCCTGCCCCAGGACCTTTCCCCTTGACATTGTCTTTGCCCGGAATGTTTATCCCCCTTCTGAGCTGTCACGAGATAATAAGTGAGATGTCTTCCAATATGCCTTCCCTGACCACACTATCTACGATAGGCCTCCTCTCCCTGCTTGTTGTCTAACATACCACCAGCTTTATTTTGCTTAAAGTACCCATGTGTATCCAAAATTGTTTTAGTTCATTATCTCCATGACATAAATGAAGTGTTCTGTAACAGTTCTACTTTAGAGAGAAGTCATGCTTATTTAGTTATTGTTATTGACCTATATTAAGTACCTCCCAACCACTGGGCTGAGATAAACATTAGCCCGTTTCTATCTATTACAATAAATTACAAGTCATATAGCTGTTAACATTAATTTCAAAGTAATCCCTTGGGTATAGGAGAAATAATGCAGAGGAAACTGAAGCTCGCATATTCCATTTGCAAAGTGTTTTACATTCTTCAAAGAATGGGCCTGCTTTTTCTCTAAGTTGATCCTGTAACAACACTGGAAGGAGCGAAAATTCATGAAATCACACAATTTGAGCATTAGAAGAAAATACACAAGACTTAGAAACAGCCAGTCCTCTAACATTTGAATCTCTTCTGTGATGTTCCTACCAAGTGGTTATTCCCCGTTAATAAGGCATTCACAACCTCTTGAGGATAACCCTTTCTTGTTTAAAGATCTCTGACTTCCAGAAATCCCTAAAAGATGAGATAAAACCGGCTTCACAGTAGCTTGTACCTATTGGTTCTATTTCAATAACTTAAGTCCAAATGGAATAAATCTAATCTCTCTTATACACTCCAGGCTTTCACGTTTCTAAGGACAGTTGTAATATCCTCTTAACTTTTCTTATCACTTTAGTTCCTTCAACTCTTCTTAATATGCCATTGTTTCAAGTTCTCACCAGGGAGTGATCTTTTTAATCTGCACCACTTTCTTTTGTAACCTGATTAGCAGGTGAAACCCAGAAACGGAACCACTGGACACCAGGAACCAGATCACTACAGAACAAAGCAGCCTATCAAAAGAAATCTGTGTGCATGATGTCAAAAAACAATAACAACAACAGAGTGTGTTAAGCTACCTGGGAGTTTAACACAGAGAGAAAAGGAAAACCAAAAGGAAAAATCCTAAAAATTCCTAGCTCATCTTCCCCTACCACTCACGCATCATTTTCAGCCTCTTGAGTTACTTTTTTTGTAATTAAATTCATGATTGAGTCTTTCTTCCTAGATGTTTGGAGACAGAAATTACTATTTAGCTTCCACTATATGAAGTGGCCAGTTATGTGATTATTTTAACCCACAAAAATAGCAACTTCTTAGGGCTCGACCCAATGTATCAGGTTGCATACACACACACACACACACACACACACACACACACACACACACACACACACACACACACACACACACACACGTATATATACACACACATCAACATTGTCCAACTGAGAAGTTAGTCAACGGAGAGTCAAAGATTTGTCTACAATCTCAAGCTCGACAATGCCAAAACCAGGACCCTCATCCAATGCTTTTGTCATCATATCACAGGCCACCTTTGGATCCCTAGGGAGGAAGTGAATTATCTTAAATTGCAAGGCAGATTCCATTACTTTCTCCACGTTAAACATGTAAAACTGGAATCTCAGAAAAGTTTGTTAACTTGGCCAAAATCACAAACTGGGGAGCTGGGAACTTAACCATGAGTGTCCTGACTCAAGACAAGGAGTGTTGTGCCCAATGTGACAGTTACAGGATTATCATTTGATTTTACTATGAATTGTTCCTGGCTTTGCGAGTTTTTTGAACTTTTTAAACTTAAAAAAAGCCAATAGAAACTTAATGACCCAAATCTATTGTCCTTTTAATGTATTTTTTATAAGCCATTTATTCTTACAAGCGCACAGGAGAGCATATTTGATTTACATCTTTAGGCACTGGAAACCATGGAGACGATTTGAAAATGCTTGGGAGGCTAAAAGCCCTTGTACCAAAGCCATTCCTGGGTCCAGGTTTTGTGTCATGGCAGTTTTATATCTAAATTATGGAGCTTTTCTACAAATTGGGTTCATAGGGAAAGCGCTGAGTCATTTCCATTATTGCATTGATTCTACACAGGGGTATCACCATAATGTTTGAGGAAATCAAACAGTCACTATGTTCTCTTTAATTTATATCTCAGATCGATGAAATTATCAAATCATCTATGCGCATTTGTTAAAGTGATTCATGCTTATGCTCAGATATTGAGTAGTTCCACCCCTCATCTTCTATCAGATGAGGGACTGACAGTGCCACAAGCCTCCCTCACAAAGTCGTACAATTCAGTGAATTCAGTATCATCCTATGTTTCGAAGCACAAGCTTCCTCTAAACTGGTGGTTCACAGCAGCAGCTGAAACTGCAATAACCATGCAAAAGTCACAAGAATCACAGTAGTGCAGAGAATAGCTTACCATGTGGGAAAAAAACCTGAAATTACTCTGTACTTAGATCACCATTACCTTTGCAAATGACTTTTAAAATGAATTTGTGCCAAGTGAGGCTCAAGCAAAACCTTCTCTTCTTTACAGCTCACCTTCTCCTTAGTGAAAATTCTAAAGTTGTGATAGCACCACCCTTTCCCGGGCATTGTAGCGTGTGGTTAACAAAGACAACCAGCATTTACCCAGTGAGGAGGGAGAGTTAATGCCAGAGCAGAGAGGGTAAAGATTACCTGAGAAACTCAGCTGTGAGCAATGCATTTTCTAATAATATGAACTATTGATCCCCATTTAAGCATGTGCTTACAACAAACACTAGGTAAGGCTGGTCTCTGCTCTCATACCATGACAGTTGATCCTTTATTAATAACGTATTCTTAGCACTGATGAAGCTGAAAGGCAGACAGGGCTCCCTACTCCTGACTCATGGGCTCACAGACCCCTGGGGGAGTTACAAAAGAGGCAAAACTTGGAGAACGGGGCGATGGTGCTTTCAGGTAGTGAGAAGATTAAAAAGAGAAGTTAGGATAGAAACACGTATTAGTAAATTATACATAACTTGTGCAAATTCCTAAAACTCGGTGTCACAGGGACCTGGTTTTACGTGTTTCCAACCCGTGACAAGTTAATGATGTGTATATATGTAAAATTTATACACACTCTTAAGTAAAGATCATTACTAAAACAACATTAACCTGGTAACCATATAAAAAGGAGATGGCTGAAATCTCTAAACCATTGCTTGAACCAAGCATATCAACTTTGTGTGGGTTTTAGTTAGCTGCGTTAGTAATCACATTAAGACAAATAGATGAAAATTTTAAAATGCAGTAATGTCAACAATGGAGATGGTTTAATATTGCCACCCACCCACACAGTAATTTTATTGTTTCCTGAATGTAGGATGTTTTCATTTTCATCCTTAAGTGAACCTGACTGTGTTTTGGCCTTGATCTTGCCACTTTTCTGTAGACTCAATAAGCTTGAAAACGGAAGTGGCTACTCCCCGAGGATCTTCCAACCTACACCTCTTACGGACCTTGAGTTGTACTGGGATCACAGAAAATATGAACAATGCCAATAATGCAAGGAAAAAGGTGGAACAGCCAACGGTCCCAACCTAACAAGCAAATATCTGTAGGACTTTTGACATGGAGAACCATGCTGACTGTGTGAGGACTGTGCTAGTCGGGACAGATTTTTCTGCTGAGGAAGTAAAGAAACACTGCCAAATAATTATTACTTGGAAGTAACAAATGCTTTTTAGATCAGGTTATTTTTCCTTAGTATGACATTCCTGCTTCCAAAATGTATGGAGGAACAGGTAATTCATGCTGGCACAGTGGAAAAATGTGAAAAGAAAAGAAGCAATTTTGCATTTTCTCTGTATTGGAATATTAGGTCTACTCTGCAATCAACTTTCCTTGGAGTAAAGTGTTCTATTTTTCAGGGAGGGTGAACTCTTCAGTCAGCAGATGTCAAGCAAAGCCATTTCTGAAGTGGGCTATTTGCAGAAGTGGCTTGCTTCACATTAAGGCAAAGTCAGAGCTACCATGGCCCAAAGGATACCACAACCAAAGCAATTTCTAATGTGACTGCAACTGTCCATGGGAGAGCCCACACAAAGCCATGCTATCAATGGAAACTACCAAAATCTTCTTTTCTTATGGAAACAGAACAGGTTTCAGTGCCAGGGGTTCAGGTTTTTGTCTTAACTATTATTATTTAAAGGATGAGTGGAATGAAAACCACAGTAACATATCCAACTGCAGTGATGTGGTATTTTCACTCGTGCTAATTTTAGATTTCTGTAATCTGCAATTTTTCAACATTCCTTCACAAGGAGTGAAATACCAGAATATTTACTATTTCTCTTTCAACTCAGTAAGAAGAAAAAGAAGTCTATTTATCTGGGAATTTCTAGAAACCTTGGTTACAAACGTTGAGAGAGAAAATCTAGACCAGGGACTAACAAAGACCCGCTCCATGACTTGACACCATCCACTTCTGATCACATGTTGAATTACCCACACACAGTACCTGGTACATAGTAGGAAAGCTATAAGCAGCTAGAACTCACAGTAAGGCTAATAATACTCTTAGGAGTATCATCATGATTATTACTTCAGATCCTAGGTGTAAAATCTGGTGATAAAATCTGATTTTTTTGCCTTGCTCCCATGGATATTACTGAGGTAAGAATGTGCTTTTCTGGTAAATGTACTACGAAAAAAAAAACAACTCATTTTATTGGAACCACATTAAGAAACAGATACCCCATGTACACCATGAGTAGCCTTTCCACTGATGTGAAGGAGCAGTCAAATTCCCACCCTTTCTTTTCATAGAAATTAATATAATGTGACAAAAATTAATAGACAAAAATTAATATAATTTTTTGTGGTTGTGTTGAAATGTCTTTTAAATTCATTTTCCATTCTCTTTTGGTATCAAAACTTGGAGACAAGAGGAAAGGCCAATATCTCTTCATTTTTAGCTCCATGGTAATTTTGCAGGCTTTTTCAAAATGATCAAGCTTTTTTGTGTGTGGTTGTTGTATGTTTGATTTTAAGACACATAAAAAACTGCCGATGGCAGCTCTGGGTGGTTTCAACTGAGAATGGAGTGGGGATGTGGAGAGCAATGGGCAGAAATCATTGTAGGCTTCAGTGCACAAAAGGAAAATTTTCTCCCATTTGGGTCTTTGCCCCTGAGACTGGCTAGGACGAGACAGAGGTGACCTCATTAACACGGGCTGGGTTGAGAATATGAATACGGATGCCAGAGTAGTTTGCCTTGTGCTAGAGAGGGGGAGGTCTCTGGCAGGCTGGCTTCTTCATTCCTTCTTCTGACACCCTCTTCACCACCCAAATCCTTTCCAATACCTATACCAACTTCCACAATCATGGCTCCTTTTTTAGAACAAAACCCAGGACAGTCTACCATCTCTACAAGTGAGCAGAACAAAATTCTACCTGCATCACCGTGTCTGATTCATGGCTCTGCTCACAATTACCTGACAAACCACTTAACCTCGCCATGCTCTAGTTTCTTTTGTAACCCAGAAACACAATAATGTGCAAACCTACCTCATGGGAATGTTTCGAGCCCTAATTATATATGTAAATGTGTATATCTACATATATAGTCAAGCACTTTAGCATCATAAGGTGCTCTAGCAATATTTAAAGACAAAGTCAGAACAATTGAATGAGCCTGCAGCTGTAATGGGTCTGCTCTGTACAGGCTGCACGACCTCAAGTAGGTCTTCCCTGAGTTCTGCCAGTGACTTGGAGTGTAACTTACACTTTGGGCTCTGTCTGCCTCCACAGAGAGAATTCATCCTTAAAACAATCTGAGTTGTCGCCGCAATCCCTCGTAGGGCATAAAGGGGAAAAAGAAAAAAAAAAAAGCCAGGGGAGTTAATAAGTGTAATTGAAAGAACAAACAACAGACAGAAGCCAACTCTCAAATACACACTCGTTACTTCGAGTTATATAAATGCAAATTTCAACCCAAGAGTAAAATCACATGGACTTCTCTGATTTAAAGCATTTGCCTAGTAATAAGCCAAGACATTTTTCTAGTTTTAGTCAACCAAGTGAAGAATAGGTTTTAGGGAATGCTCATAACTTTGCCTGAATTATTTGAATATGGCTTCTATAATTTAAATTGTTGGGGTTATCTATGGATAACGGCAGTCAGAGTTTAGCCATAAACCTTGCAAGTAACGGTGACTTCCTAAGCGCTCCTTCTAACAAATATTTCTAAACTGTTTTCCTTGACTCATTGCCAACAAAATGAATGGAAACCCTTTCAATTCTCTTTTTTTCTTTCTTGGTCATAGCTTCAGAACCCTAGCGCTGCTTGATTCCCTTCCGTTGCAGCTATTGGTGGCTGGAATCAAGGGCCAGGCCCCAGAAAAGTTTCACAGAAGGGACATACCTAGGGCCAAATTGGACCCTCCGGTTCACACCGTGTATCTCTGAAATGTGTGGTAAGTGTCTGAGGTACTCATGGTGCTGCAGCCAAGATGTTCAAACAGCGCCAGCTCGTCACTCATTGTACCCAGAAGCCGTGTCGCATCCTAATAGCCATTGTGTTGCAATGCATATTGCTCAGGCCATCACTGGGCCTGGGCGCTATGCATTTTAATTGCAATGAAATGAACTGCAATTAAAATGTAGCGTTTAAAGAAATGACTGCGTTTCTTGTATGTTCAGTTCATGGTACCTCAGCATTCTTTGACGAAAACATTTGCACTACAGATACAGTCTTAGGGACTATTTTCAAGCACCTTCCACTTAAACTGATTTAAAAAAAACACAAAAACGCATCGCCACCAGTGACAAAGCATTGCTGGGAAGTGCAGATAATCTGCAACGTAGAGTTGCTGCACAATTCTGGGGGGGTACCATGTATTCGTCACATGTAAACTGTGCCCCCCAGAGTTGTGTGGTACAGACATCTGGCAAAACCATGATATCCTAGAGAAATCTTACTAAAGAAATTCCGACTCAAATCAATTAAAAATATCCATTCAGGAAGATATAAGCTTCAGTCCTTCTGCTCTCTGGGCCTGATTTTTCACTTCTTAAGCAGAGGGATACATGAGATCATCTTCAGAATTATCTCTAGCTCTAAAACTCTGTGAGTCTGAGAGTCAAGGACAATTTATAAACTTCAAATGGTAGTGGCTGATGCAAATATTTTCGTATTTTAGGCACTGTTTTTGTAATTACTGCCAGATTAGTGAAAACAAGAAGAAATTCCAAATAATTCTCAGTTGTTCTATGGCGAACCTTTGGAAAAAGGTTAAATCCTTGGGCTGCCAACCTTGTTCAGTTTTTTTCTCAATTAATGAAAAAACTGGAAAAAATGATGAGCAGAGTGGGATCATAAAGAAAAGGAAAATTTCACTTAAGCAATAAGCAGTATTTCAAAAATGACTTTAGGAGGTTTTTTTTCCCCCCAAACTGGAAACATTCTTTAAGCCAAACAGTAAGTCTGCTTGAAATCAAACACAAAGCAACATCTTTGATGTGAGGGAGTGTCTCATAATTGTTTTTATTTAAAACTGTTTTCCCTATAATATTTTCTCAAAGTATCTTTCGCATATCATCAGTGAAATTCTCATTTATTGAGTTTTACTTTCTATTACTTGCTTTAAAACATAGTGGATATACTAAAGTTACTTTTTGGTGAAAATTTTCATGTTGCTTGCCACTCTTGTGATCTAAGATTCTCATACCACATGGTACCCTACTCCAACTCCCAGTCAAAAATCCCTCATCTCCACTTTGGCCGATTTAAATGTGAGTTGAGCATGGCTTTCCCATTGGGTATATTACATTAGCAGCCATTTTAAAGACTATAATCCAAGTGGCACTGTGATTGCTTATAAACCACGAGCTTTTGTTTTGGAAGCATAAACAGAAGAATGATTCTTAAAACTGTGTAAGTCATTTCAATTTCAAATACTGAGCATTGGACTGACAGCCTGACTCAGGCTGAATACACCTACAGAGTATTGAGATCAATTGACTGAATGCAGGTTTACAACAAAAGTCAACAAAATCATGATAGAAAATCAAACACAAGTTAGAAAAATGAAAATACACACACACACACACAGAATTCTATACCTGGAAACATCCAAGAGAGAAGAGAAGACACAGGGCTTCAACCTTACAGTGTGAGCAACACATTATCTTTAAAAAAAAAAAAAAGATTGGGGATACATTTCTGAGATCTCAGGGTTTCTATTCCTGATAGAATATCTATTTAAATGTTTTCCAATTCATCTATTTTCTTCCAATTCATCTATTTATTTTAAAGATGTGGGGTACAATTCATGATTAGGTAGCTGAGTGATCATTTTACAGGTAAACAGGCAAACTCTGGGTCTTTCTTTGGTCCCCACTTCACCTGATTTGAGATCATGTTGTATGCCCTCTCCCCCACCTCCCCTGGCAGTTTCCCACTACTGCCAATCCCCTTCTTGTAGTATTAGGATAAATGTTCAGGGTCCACTTATGAGTGAGTTCATGTGGTACTCAGTTCTTTGGAAAGAGATGTGATTCTCTCAACTTTACTCTAACTCATTCATTGCACTCCACTGTGAGGACCTGTTTTTGTTCACTATTTGAGCCCCACTGGCATATTGCATGGCACATAGTAAATGCTCAGTAAATAACTTCTTGAATTCCTGAATGAAAGATTGTACTTTTTTTCTTTTGTCAAACATACTTATTGAGTACCAGATACAGGTTTATCCCAGCATAAACATGTGTGTAAATTGTAGTGTAGTTTCAATTCAAGATCAGCTTTTCATGTGAGAAAAAAAAGCTTAGGTGAACCAGCAGAAACTTCTGTATTCCCCATGATGAACTGAAGCAAAGTCCATGGCCTTGAAAACTTCCTGCAGTGTTTATGTACTTTCTGGCCACCTAAGAAATTTACTCCTGGTCATTTTCAACTTAATCTAACATGTGAAGTTTAGTATTTTATTACATCCACTTAACTAAAAAAAATTCTTAACATTTGTGGTGAAAATGAAAAAATTAGAAATGGGGATTTACCTTCTACATATTTTGTGGGGAAAAAGAGACATAGCTTCCTTTACCTTTCCTTCTAGAACAACAACAGCAAAATATTAGTACTTTTCTTATGTTCTTATGATCCTTTAAGATAATTTCCCCCTCACTATCTATATATGTTATAGGTTAGATATATAGTATATATGCTTTCTACAAATACACTATATTTCTAATCTCTGCCCTTCATGCTTAAAATATTTTCAACTGTCTTCCACATAAAGTCCAGATTTATAGCATGACTTAACAAAGACATGATGATGTGACCTTCTCTTTATTCTACAAACTCATGTCATAACACTATTCCTAACAGTAACTACCACCAGCCTCAAATAAATATGCAACACTTGAAATTCCCAAGTTTGCATTGTTTCTGTTTCTCCTTCTCATCTTCTATGTACAATAATGCTTCTCTTTCACTCTGCAGCCCAAAAACTCATCTCCTACACACACCCCACCCCCACCCCTACTCACACACTTTACCAGGCTAACTTCTATTCATCTATTTAATTCACTCAGGGATTATTCTTCCATAAGACTTGCAGGTCTTTCCCTATCCCTCGCTACTTCCCATGATCTGGCTAGGTGCCCTCTTAGATATATTCTGGACTGCCAAACTTTGAGTCCACTCACCCATTGCTCAAGAGTTTGTAAATTTTTGGAAGGTAGGACCTGAGTCTTGATGTCTTTGGAGCCTCAGCATACAACAGAATATTTGGTACTTCATAACAACTCTGTGGAAATGAATGGAATATGCCACATCTTCCTGATCCATTCATTCACTGATGCACACTAAGGTTGATTCCCCACCTTGGCTGTTATAAACAATTATATCATTTTCAGCAACATGGATGAACCCAGAAGACATTATAGTTAGGCACAAAAAGACAGAAAAATAAATAAAGGATGAAGGGTCTATGTTCTCTCACATGTGGAATCTAACACTATCAGACTCATAAAAGCAAAGTAGAATGTGGTTACTAGTGACCTAGGGGTGGGGAAAATGGTCAAAGGATATAAAATGTTAGTTAGATAGGAAAAATAAATGATAAGTATTTAAGGTGATAGATATGTCAATTAGCTTGATGTGATCATTCTACACTGCATACATATATCATAACATTACTGTGTACTCTATATATGATTATAATCTGTCAAAAATGTTAAATGAACAAATATATACATGCCATTTTATTTGTTTATACTTCCTCCCAAAATATTCTGCATATATTTACTACTGAATCCATTAACCCCATTTTTAAATCAAACAAAGTAACTGAGGACAAGCAAATTGCTTCCAAATGGATTCATAGTGACCTTTTGTGGTGGGCTTTCCATGGATAAGACTTTGAACTGGACACTGGGTAAATATGTGCATTATCATGCATGCTCATTCTTCCAAGCTGCTCTCTCCTTCCCAGCCTCCTCTTTGGGACATGTGCATTCTTATTGCTGTTTTTCATGAGAGTACTATAAGAGATGGGATAAGGCTTGGAAGCTGTAAGGAAACATGGTGAACAACGTAACAAGCATGTATCCTAATGTCTGACCTTGACACACAAAATAAGATACTGAGAGTCAGACTGAGCACTCTACATTGACAATTGCTAGAGGACTCTTCATAACCCTAACCCTAACCCTAACACTAACCCTAACCCTATTCATTCACTCACAAACCTGGAAGCTGTTACCACTCTACCAAATTATTACTTTGACTAGACATATCCATAGGCAGCCTCTTACACACTGTAGTTGAGTATAGTTGTCTTCTTTTATGAGTAGAGAATCAATGAGCCTCTTTTATGCAAGTCAAATGAATATTATCATGTTACAAATGTCTCTGATACAGTCTGTTCAACAAAAATGTATTGAGCAAGTAATTCTGTGACTTCAGGTGCTGCGAGTGAGAACATAGACTAGATAAAAATTTTCTGACTAAAGCAGATATTTTCTGTTGGGTGACTATTGCGATATAGACACGAGCAAAAAATGCAAACAAATTCTCAGAGTTTGATGTCATTATAATTTTAGTATAACTTAATATATATTAAATAACATGCATAATTTAGTTTAATATTATAATTTGACTTAAAGAAAAATGTCCTAATGGAAAGACTGTCCACCTTCTCCCAAGTACCTTTGGAAAATATCTTGCCGGGCTCGGTGGCTCAGCCTGTAATCCCGCGCCTTTGGGAGGCTGAGGTGAG